>NC_060269.1:9087462-9238886 GCF_021613505.1 Equus quagga
TTTTAGTTTTGCAAACTTTACAATATCTAGGCATAGTTGCATGCTTACTGTATTGGACACATGATCATCTGTATTACTGTAATGCTCACACACATATACATTTCATACGTACTATACATTTATATATGGATGTGTGCATATATTTTCTATACATATATAATACATACTGTACCTATTTTATATATATATATATATAATGTGTGTTCTCTTGATTAGGGCATATGACTTGATTGAGAAATGAGGACGTTTCCTTCTCTTTTATAGAAGTTTAGGGTAGATACAAGTCTTCTGCTCCTATATTTTTTCCCCAGTCTACAGATAAGATTAAGACTTGTTTAACTGCATTATTAAATAAAAGAACAAATTAAATAAGTGAACAAATGGAAAATTTTCTACACAGACAAGCAATTAACCAATTGTTAGCTGTCATTCCCCAAATGGTGTATCTTCTCTCTCTTTTCTTTTACTATTAAACATCATACTCTTCAGAATTAGAAGGGAACATAAGGCTGGGATTTTGGATTTAATTTATGACTTTTGTTTAAAATTCCTGTTCAGTCTATTCTTGAACATTTAAAATTATGTGACAGATACTATTCCTCCAAGCAGCTCATTCCAATTGTCCTATTTATGAGAAAGCAATTTTTTTCCATTAAAGGGAAATTTACTTTCTATAACTCATATTCTTTTTTTTTAATAGTTTCTTGAGACAAATAAATTCCTGAAACCTATTCTTACTCTTGCTAAGTCTTCATTTTCCTTGTCTGTACTCAAACTTCTGTTAAAACATTCCCAGTGTCTACATATGCTCTTCATGTTTTATGGTTTTATGTTTCTTCACCATCTTGGTTTTTCTTTTAATTCTTTTTTTTTTTTTTTTTTTTTTTGCTAATATTAAGTGAGGGCCACAGAGCTCCAAGTACAGGAAATACCACAGTGTACAAAAGTGAGCCCTTTCTCTCATGTAGCTTCTGATCTCGTCAGGTAAAGCAGACAAAGGAACAAGCAAATAGTTCATAATCAGCCAGAGAGAAGTGGCAGGGAGAAGAATCGAGCTGGGAAAGTGATGGGAGAATGACAGTGTGGGTCTGGAAAGACTTTTCTGATAAGGTGACATTTAAGCAAAGACTTGGAGGAAGAGAAGGGATGAGCGGTGCAGGTGGCTTGGAAACTGTATTTATGCAGAAGGAACAGAGAATGAGAAGGCTTTGCAGTAGAAGCCTGTTTGGCATATTCAGAGGAAAGCAAGGAGGCTAGCGTGGACTGGTGATGGTGGGTGATAGGGAGGTGATAGGAAAGATGGTCAAAGAATTGCTCTGACTGATATGTAAAATAGGCTGTAGGAACACAAATTTGTAAGTAGGAAACACTATTAGTTCCCTTTGAAAAAGATAGTGGGGACCTGAATTAGGGTGCCAGCGTTGGATGTGATAGGACTTTCTCAGAGTCTGAACAGTTTTTAAGATAAAGCTGACAGGATTTGTTGGCAGATGAAGTTTGTAAGAAAAAGAAGTCATGGTTGACTCAGCAGTTTTTAGAATGAACAGATGAACTTCCCCTTTCTGTAAATGGGTAACCTATTTTTCTTTGAAAGGGAAAATAATATATTTGACTAATCTCTTCACACATCACCTTTCCATAGCATGAAGTTCACTTGAGAAATTCCGTGTCCTGAGTGTGATCTGTTTAGCACAAGATAAAGTAAAGCAATCAACTCTCATATTCTAGATTTACTATTATCCACTTGCATGATCTAAATGCACTGTTTTTTCATGGGCACTAATATTGCACCAGCATTTGTGGATGTTCACTATTTTTCATGTTGAGTTTATCATTAAGTCCTAGTGTCCCTTTCAACCCCAATCTGTGTGGCAGAGACTAGATAGCTGTTTACCAAATGCGTATCCCATCCTTTCATGCAAACTGCTCAGTTACAGCTCCTAGCATCTCTTGTAGTGAGTAGGGGTCATATGACTCAGTTCTGTCCAATGGAACATGGGCAGAAATGATGAACATACCTTCTAAGGTTGGCCTTCAAAATATCTCTCACTAAGAAAGCCTCCACTCTTTCCTACCCCTGCTACTTTCTGGATGTTGACATGAGGAAATCTTGGGTTTTACATGGTCAAGAAGGCCTATTCTCTGTGGGAAGGAGAACACTTCCTCAGTGGGGAGGGAAGTATGGAGGAAGAAGGAGAGAGATAGAGGGGTGCAGGAGAATGAGAGAGTGACTGGTGCAAGAAAATGATGGAATAAAGAAGATTTGAAGACTAGTTCTAAGAAAAAGTTTTGATGATAATCACTGGCAAATGGAACTGAAAGGAAAAAATTAGATAAGAGACCCACTAAGTCTTTGAGGGAAGTATATTGGCAAGGAAATTGTGAATCTAGATTTTGAAAAAAAAAAATGACACATACAGGGTAGAGATGGGAGGCATCAGGAGAAAAAACATCAAGGGAGTTCCTTTGAGTGAGAAAAATCAGGTTTTATCAAGAAAAACATTTCTCACTGTTAGGCACCCTTTGCCTTCAGAGCATAAATGCATAATCATTACCGTCCATTGACAGTCACGTGTTTCCTATTCTTCCATTTTCAAATGGGAATGTTTACTGTGGTTATCATGTTCTGGGCCTACCATTGTATATATCTGTCTGTGATGAGAGAATATGACTTATACATGAATTGTCAGATCACGAGAGCCACACTGGGACCTGTTGGAGAGGCCAACACATGACTCAGAGATTCCCTACATTGAGCTGAATGAAGTGACCAGATAGGACTTTGTATCATCTTCCTTGGGGAAAAGGTGAATGTGTTCTATGTGGAGGAGGACAAATGTGATGGATATTTGGTGATCATAAGGGTGGGCTACAACAGAGGATGTTTAGCTATTTACCAGATCTATTTCCTTTCTTCTTGGTATACAGCTGGACTACATTTCCCAATCTCCCTTCAGTAAGGTGTAGCCTTATGACCAAATTCTGGCCAATGTGCTACATGCTAGAGTGTCATGTATTATTCCAAGGCGCATGAAATACTCGGAAGTGATCTTGATTCTCACTTCCCTTGTCTTGCTGGCTGGATGTCCCAAGCCTGTAGTGATGATGGCAGCCATATTTGTGTTTAAAGATGTCGAAGCCTAGACCAGACTGGATTTCTGAATGACAACATGGAGCAAAATTGCCTCCCTTACCCATTCCCCCTCTTCACTGACTGGATTTTATGTGAGTACAAAATAAGCTTTGATTGTATTAACCCAATCAGCTTTAAAATTTATCTGTTGTAGCAAGTTAGCTTGAGAAATCTTAACTAAAACCACTCTTCTTGACCAATTAGGTTTTTGGACATAAGACTTGGAACTTCTTTTAAATTACTTTATTCACCTAAAATCCAGATCCCAACATTGCCTGCTGAGATTTATATCCCTTCCAATTTTATCCCATATACAATTATCTGAATGGAAGCTTGCAGATCAGGGCTCATAAACCCCAATACTTTTGGAATCTAGACAGCTTGGAATAGGAAAATAGTAGGCTGTGCATCCCAGGGAACTGAAAGCCACTTAAAGCCAATACAATAACTTAAAAAAACGTATTTGCTAGTATATTCCAAAGACTATAATATTGAGACCTTTGATTTGTATCTTCATCTGAATATTTTTATAAAAATTTTCTTGGACAAAACTGAGGAGTGAGCCACTAAAATTTTATTTTTAGGCAGACTTTTATTCATTAATAGTATTTTTGATTATGCTTATTTTTGATTATGATTATTTTTTATTATGAAATCAAAAATTATTTGATTTCAACTATTTGCTGATTTACTAAACTTCCTTACTTCTTTGTTCATGTTTCTCCTGGTTGTTCATCAAGTTAGTAAAAGAAACAATACCCCAGTGACTGCTGACATCCAGATGGATGCTTTACTTATATCCATATATTTGGGGCCTCAAAAATTCAAAATATGTGAGTTCTTCCAAACCTCACAAGATGTAGTCTAAAGACCATTTGTATCTGAATAACATGAGAATTTGGACATTCTCTCTCATCTCAATTTATGTCCTCACAGTTAGTTTTCTGTGGAATCCTTTTGGCAAATTTAGCTGCAAACACACTGTTCCAGAATCTTGCCCGTGAAGAAATATTGCTGAGTGCAATGGTTTGTAGTTTACAAAATACACTTTTTTTTACCCAATTAAAAAAATGAGGTTGACATTTCTCTAGTCTCTAGTGTTCTGGCACTTTCCTTTTCTGTTACTCTTCAATAATAGCACCTACAAAATTATATGTTATTCTTTATAACTTTAATGATCTACTTTGCACATTCTCTCAGTGTTCTGAATAAATCCGTCCCTTCCAGGGGACTTGAACCTAAGGAGAATATTTCCATTTTTTATTATAATTTTTTTATTCATCGATCTTAGACTTTTTTTTCATTTATCAGTGCTCCATCTTTAGGTTCCTATTCTCAGTTCTTTATGCAGAAAGAAATGAGGCTCAGAAGAACTCCATAAATCGGTCAACCACATAAAAATAATTGACCGGGGGCCAGCCCTATGGTGGAGTGGTTAAGTTCTTGTGCTCCACTTTGGCAGCCCAGGGTTTCGCTGGTTCGGATCCTGGGCCCAGATCTAGCACCTCTCATCAAGCCATGCTGAGGCAGCGTCCCATGTAGCAGAACTAGAAGGACCCACAACTAGGATATACAACTATGTACTGGGGGGCTTTGAGGAGAAGAAGAAGAAGGGAAAGAAAAAGATTGGAAACAGACGTTAGCTCAGGGCCAATCTTAAAAAAACACTGTTTAAAAGAAAATGGTTGACAGAACGAGAATTTTAAAATACGGAGATGTTGCAAGTGATCACCTTGCTATCGCCTTGTTGGAACCTACAACCATCTTCTGGCTGTAGGTTCTTGTGTTTTTAAATATACTTGATTTTATATGCAGTTAATATGAATCCAACCCTTTTGGAAAATACTTTTTAAAAATTTGAATTGTGCATCTATAAATAGATATGCACAAAGTAACTAACAGTGGCAAACACTCTTATAGTGGTTGCTACGTGCCAGCTACTGTTCTAGGAGTTTTTATATATTTTAACTCACATAATCCTCACGATAACCTCAAAGAGTAGGTGTTACTATTATCTGCAATGTACAGATGAGGAAATTGTAGGATAGTGAGCGCAAGTTATGCGCCTGAGGATCCTCACATGATGAGCAAGTGGTGTTGCCAGGATTTGAGTTGTGACTGGCTCCAGAGATCCATGCACCACATTATGCACTGTAGTTCTTCAGGTTGAAATAGTTTAAAATAGTTTCAGACACCTTGTTATGGAAATCACGAAGGGTTCATGCAAGTTGCTCATTTCAGAGAATAGCACACAAACTGCAAAATGCCTGTTTTATTATTCATATTGATTGAAGGTGGCTGAGCGAGGAGGTGGTTGGAGTCTGTATATATTGTATGTGCGTTACCTGTGAAAAGGCATAACTTCTGTTAACTAAGTCTTTTGTCGTATTTATTTTTAACTTTGCTATGCTACTGAAATGGGATTCAAGTGTCCTCAGGGTCTTCTCTCTGGAGAACATTATGTATCTCTTCAATGCACAGCTATAGGTTTATAAATGCTTAATTTTATCAAGAGGTTAAAGCCTTCTGGATAAGACTGTGATTTTCAGGCTACATCCTGGGAACATGCAGGAGAGAATTCCAATTGATCTGGACATGTGAGAGTTTAGTACACTCTAGATGTTGTTAACTGGTGGCACAGAGAGAAAAAATCGCCTGCAGCTTCACTCTGTAGAGCGTGAATGAAGAGAGTTTATTTTAGATAATGAGCACCAAAAAAGGTCTGTTGGTTTTGAAACCCACTTGCCAAACGGATTATTTTAAGTCCACCACCTCCAACACTCCCCACCACATACTGTTCTATCTTTGACCTATGATCCATTTTCATTAGCAAAAAACATAGGGGAAAAAAAGAAAATATACTCAATGTAAAATTTCCTCTCCTGACACACCTGCATTTGTATGTCTCTGTGGCTTGGTCCATGGACCAAGATGCCACTTCTTGCTCCAGGTCAGAAGCATCTGAAGTTTCTTCCTGCTTTTCTTAAAGCTTTGTTGACAGTTATTCAACCCGTTAGGATTTTTCTCTTACTCCAACCCACGTGCTCTAGAAATGGTCTTTGGTGGCCATAAGAATGCATTCATGATTCTCTTGTATGCTGGCCAATTAGTTCCTGGTTTCTCTTGTCTGCTGTATATTTTTACCTTGTGGCTAGTGTTTTACTCTGGTATGCCATTTAGATTTCTGAAAACATTTATAAGATTTAAGGACATGAGAATAGAGTCTTCAATAATTAAGAATATCCTGGAAATAACTGTGTGTACATAGACATATCTGACCATTTGGAGATATTTTAATTCTACTTGAATTCAAATTAGAAAGTGCCAAAGTTTTTAACATAACAATTCCATGTATCAATTTTCTTGGCGCTATTTACAGAGACATTTTTAACATGTCATTAAGCAAGTAGTATCATTCTCTTTGTCAGTAGAAAAAAAATCTTTAAAACTCAAGGACTTCTATAGTCAAATACCAAGTCAATGATCTCTTACCCCTTCAATATGAACACCTTTTAATAGTAAACCATTTGCTTTCACCACACAAAGTGCATTGTAGGCAGGCAGCTCTTAGCTTTGTTCTGATTACAAACAAACATGTTTGTAGGAAGCGATACTGTGAGAACGTTAAACCAATATGAAAGAACTGTCACTGCATTTCAATTCCCGACATGTCTAGGGATGCTTAATTTGGTCTGTATGTCTGGTCTTGTTGAATAAGAATAGCCATTTAGAGGTAAAAACATAGACTCTTCTCAAGAATAGGCAATACCCCTAAACCCAAACAGCCTTGAAAAAGTGTATATCTTGGTGCTGTGAATGAGAAAATGGGTGTGTTTAGAGCCTTTGTGCTTACAAATTAAAAGTTCAGTTTTCTACCCGTGTAAAGACATAAGGTAATGCATATGTTCATTTAACAATTACTTATATTGTACCAGATACTGTGTTATGCATGAGCAATACAAAAAGGAAAAGATATCTCTCGTTTTGATATTTTACAGGCTGGCATGTAGACAGATGTGAAAAATTACAGTACAATGTGGGTACAATAATAATGACGTCACCTAAGAGTAACAAACCAGCAGCTGGGATTACAGCTCTAAATACATTATTGTTACCCAAATATCGATGGCCTAATGCCGAGGAAACTGGAAGATTTCTGGTACAACTTCAAGCCAGAGACTCAAAGTTAAGAAGCTTGATATTTCCGTGATTTGGATATGAAGGAATTGGGGAGCAAAAGAGAGTGGACTTCCACAGCCATGTTGCTTGAGATTCAAAGTTTTATTGTGTCAGTGAATCAGCAATGATGATTCATTTAGGAGATCGGGTGAGGAGGAGACAAAAATGTGTTCTAGGTAGCAGCACGTACAAAGGCCTAGAGAGGTAAGAATCGTAAGGCAACTGGAGAATTGCAAACAGTTGATTGTAACTGGAATTTGGAATGCAAATTTTTAAAAGATTGTGAACAAAGAATAGCTAGGTAGACAAAACCTCATGTCATAAAAGAACTTCTCAGAATATGTTATAGAGTGTGCATATCGTCCTTTAGGTTTGGGGAACATTTGAGGACTTTTAAGGGAAGAACAGTGTGGTCCTACTTAGAAGTTATAAAGACGCTTCCCTGGGCCGTGTGCTATAGCATTTAGAGAGGAGTGAAAGCTCCAGTTCAGAGGTCGTGACAAAATTCTGTAGGAGAGATGATGAGAGCCTGGAGTAAAACCGTGGTGAGAGGTGTGGGGTGAGGTGGAAAATTAAGACTCAGTATTTTGTGCTGTCTTGACATCTGGTAAATTCGGGGGGCTGTTGAATGGCCTAACCACAAGTTCCCCATCCCACACTGCTCCTGTGGTTGAGTCCCCTTGCCAGAAATTGTCCTTGTCAAGTGGACCAAGTTCAGTTTCTGATTATTCTTGAGTAGTGGGTTTCGGTTTCCTGCCAGCCTGCAGAATTATTCAAACCAGCCAATCACATGCTCCTGTGGGAACGAGGGGCACCTCACCCTCTTGGTGCTACAAAGCCTGTCTCTCCCACCCTTGGTTATTCACTCCTTCCTAAGGGCATCTCCTTTGTGGCCTGGTGTGCTATATAACGCCCTCCTCCCCAAGCTGTGAGTTCATGTTACAAATAAATGGCTGTTGTCTCATCTGTAGAAGATTGTTGTGTATTTGGCTTCCCCTTACAACCTTTGGCCAGGAGTCCCTCTCTCACCAACACGGTGAATAGGAGACAAGCAAAAACAGAAGCTGAGGAGAGCAGAGGTTAGAGCTGTGCTGTCCGGTGTGAAAACCTCTGGGCACATGAGGCTGTTAAGCACTAAAATGTGGCAAGTCCAAAAGTGTTATGTGTATAAGTGTGAAATACAAACTGGACTTTAAAGACTCACTATGAACACAAGAATATAAAGATCTTGTTAATTTTTTTTTATTGATTGCATGTTGCAATAATATTTTGGATATACAGTTTTAAATAAAATATTAAAATTAATTGCATCTTTTCACAGTTTTCTAAAGTAGTTACCAGAAAACTTAAAATTGTACCTGTGGTTTACATCCGTGACTCATATTATGTTTCTATCGGGCAACTATGGTTTAGTGAAAGACACTCAGGAAAAGAATCAGTGTAGCTTGGGTTTGTGGAAGAGAACGATTCCCAGATGGACTAAAGGCTTGGGCTGGTTGGGCATGGTTTTTAAAAAGAAAACGGGATTGAGGGGAAGCAGAATCTTTACCTGGAAAGGGAAGAGTTCAATTGAGGATGTGCTCAATTTAAGTGCCAGGTAGATAGCTAAATGGGGATGAACAGAGTAAGCTGGGTAATAGGTCTGCAATTCATGACCAAATTTGGGACTGGAGATACAGATTTTGGAGTCACTAGTTCTGTCATAGAAAGCTATGAATAAAATCTCTGGAGCTTGAATGTAGAGCAAACTAAGAAGAAGGTTGATGGTCTGTATTGAGGTTTGTCAAATAATCTAGTGCATTGGTACTGCTCAACACGCCTTAATACATTTCAATGAATTTTTGTTGAGTATCTACTCTGTGCCAGACTTTGATAGTATATAAGACCTTAGACTTATGAGAAACAGTAAAATATTTTTTAATGGAAGTCAATTATTTATATAAATGTCTTCTTTCACGCCTGAAATACTGTTTATTTACAATGAAAGATGCAAAAAATAATAGTTTGATAATAATAAATAGAAAACAAAATATTGAAGTATAATAAAATGTTTCATTTGTAGAAAGGAGATCTTATTAGAAGAAGGTAAAGTTAGAGATAGACTTGTGGAAAACTCAGAGAGGTTTTCTTGTGATTACCCAGATTCTTTAAGTATTGATTCAGTATTATATATATGCCTTCATTAAATTTTGTGACTTTCCTCTGGTTTGAGGAAGCTGTACCTCTAGACCCGATGTTCCTGATAGAATATTATTGAGGTGCAAAAGAATTAAAGTGAGAAATATAAAGAGAACGCACAAGGGAGATATTCTACTGAATAAACTGAGGAAGAAGTAGACGGGAGAAAGGGGTGAAGAGACTCGAATAGAATGGACTGAGATGGAACGGTCTTGCTCTGAATGTTGGCCAGAACAACAGCAGGGAGCAGCACAAATTTATTTTTTGATAGTGATGGGGAAGACAGTTTCCCATTTTGACCAAGTACAATTAATTATATGTTTAAGACATATATGTTTTATTATTAAAGAGAGTAGAAAAACATATTCTTGTTTGATGAAAGAAGAGATAGTGGTTTGAATATTATACATTATTTGTGTAACAAACATGTTCCAGCATAACTACATCAGGCATTGTGCTAAGTTATTTAAATATATTCTCGTTTAATGCTTACAATAAGTAATGAGTAATACTTTATTGTCTCGATTTTACAGAAAAGGAAACTGACTCAAGGAAGTTTCACAAATTGTCCAAGGCCACACAGCCAGTGAGAGGCAGAAGCGGGAGGAGAACCCAGAGATCCATAGTCCACTCACAGAACTGGTTACACTTGTTATATGCTGGAATTCAGGGCGTGTGTATGCAGTTAACAAAGACGAAGGAAAGGAAAAAATTCATCTATTGATTAAAACCTTGGATTTCAGAGGAGACGCAACATTGCTCTAGTGGCCATACCGGCAGTCGTATTTATTCTGAAGAATGAGAACCAGGATATGCACATACTCCATCAGTTATTTCACATTTTCAGTAAATGCAGAGTTCTCCATCTGCTTTTCCCACCCACCTCATGGCTCACACAAGAAAATATTCATTCACATATATATACATATAGTGAGTATATATATATATATACATATGTGTGTGTGTCCCCTTAGCTAAGCTGTGTTCCTGTAGTTGACATCAAATCCTGTACACAAGAGTACTAGATTTCTTTGTTTTTGAAATTGTTGGCCAGCATTGTTTTTGAGGTACCTCCATCAAGCAAATGGTTAGTATGCTCTCTGGCCACAAAAACCAGGCTTTTAAGATATTGTTCCACTATAAACTGTTTGTGTAATTACAAATAAATCAATACTCTGGTAAACAAATCACTTTATATCATATTAAAATAGAGATATAGAGGAACAAAAATGACATAAGTTAAACGTAAATGAATTTGTTGAAATCAAGGCAAATAAAATCTCTTATTAGACTAAGAGCTATTTTTTTAATAAAAAATACAGTGATAGAGGGAATATAAATTTTTCTCAAGCATTCTTCCTTGTTGCTTACTTAATTCTTTTTAGGTGATCGTTAAATACAAACAAAATTTGTTTTTGGACGAGATTTGTAATACAATTTTTAGAGACTGGTATTTGACAAGCATATACTATATTTTGATTTGGGTTATAATCAAATAATGTTCCTGCCTTCCTTAATGTGAAATAATCAATGATTATGCTCTCGAGTTAGGCAATTGGAATAAAGAAAAGAAGGAAAGAGGAGAAGATACTGGCTTGCTTAAAGATTTTAGGAAGTTCTTTAAAATTTTAAAGAATATGTCATTCAAGATCATGAGATAGAATTTATTTAAAACGTTAAAGAATTACATATATTAAATCTCAAGTCAATAATTCTGAAGTGGCCAGTAGGTAAAAATCAGGAAAAACCAAGATATTCTTAAAACTGTAATTTTCCCTGATTTAGTCTAATCTTCTCGCAGCCCAGAGTCCCTCTGGGTAGTTTACTGTACAATGAAGATGAATTATATGATTAAAATTTATCTTGATGTTTTCATTATCAATCATAATAAGAAAAATATACACACTGATTGAAATGAACCCAGGGAGAAGAGTCTCATTGAATTTGGGGGAATTCTGCTCTCAGTTATCTGTAGGTAGGTGAATGATATTGTATACACTATTTAGAAAAAAAGAGAACATGCAGAAAATGAGTTACATTTTAAAAAATCTGGTGATCAGTTGGACTTTGAGTTACACGAACTTTACTTAATTTCAAAAATATCTCCCTCTCTTCTATCAATACTTTTGTTATCCCACTTGGAAAATAAAAGTTAGTCTCTAGTTCTAGAAAGAAAAAAATAGAATATAAACTGGAGGAAACTAGTGAACAAATCAATCAAATGTTAGAACTCTAAATACACAATTATTGTGGTTTTAATGTGCTCAATGGAATGCTATGGAGCACATGCTCACCTAAGCAGCAATAAGGTTGAGAATTTGAGTCCCACAGATAACAAAGGACCAACAAAAGCAGTAGTTTGTGATTTGTATTAACTCACGCCCAAGAAGAATCTTACATTTTCTGAAAAAGATCAAGAGCCTTTAGATGCAGTGGGTAAACAAACAAAAATCTTAATAAAGTATATGTCCGAAGCTGAATTCTGAAATAAAATATGTAAAAATTCTTGATTATCTTTTAGATTTGATTTGATTTGCTTGCTTAAAACAACAACGACAACAACAAAACAAACAAAAACAAGACCTTTCAGTTTTCTTTGAAGACATTGAAATATGTCAAGCATAATTTCTCAATAATAAGAAAAAGTAATACCATTTATAGCCTACAGAAAAATTACTCTGGAGGAAGGATGGGTTGACAGGTAATGTTACCAGAGTCACTTTTAGTTAATGTTCTGTTGAAATTTTTCCTTTGTATACCAATGAAAAGATTAGCAAAGCTTTAATGTATCTTCATTGACAAATGGGATAAAAACCCAACCAGCATGACAATAATCTCCAAATAGGAGAGGAATCTAAACTCTAAGACAGAAAGAACATCACTTCTTCTCTAGAAATTAATTTTTGGGTGTCATGGTTGAGAATTAGTGATGTTTCAAGAGGTAAGTTTTAGATTATATTTATTTTCCTAAATAGGCATTAAAAACATAATCTGCAATAGCACATGTACTGGCATATATAAAAGTCCATGCTTTAAAACAACTGACATATACTACATAGAAGGCACAAGGGCCTCACGCTACCTGTAAACACATATCAGTGTTTTCATTTCATATCTTATGAATAAGGTTTTTTCTTCTGTGGATTGTGAAAAAATATATAAATATTACATCATTGTCATGGTGGAAATACCTAGATTAATAGGAGGGTAAGATTTTGGATCCATGTAAAGATGGCCTTACACATACTAGTTAACATTATGCAGAGGATGCACTTTCATTCCTTCTACCCAAAACCCTCCAATAGATATGGTTGGAACCATAATGCAAAATTCACTGAGCATGGCTGCCCTGCCAGATAAAACAGTAATATCAATGAATGTGGAAACTTTCAGATAGTCCCTTTCCACAAAGGGAAAACAGACAGAAAACATGGTAGGCTGCAACTTCACAACTTCTTTAGCAAGTCAAGGAAATTCACAAAGAGGAGTAGCAGAGGAAAATACATGTGAGCTAAATATAATAAATAGTTATTGCTCAAAATAAGAGTATGGGATTCTGTAATTTCTTTTCATGACAAAAGCAAAATTGTTTTTGAATTAGCAAAAGGAAGATGTAAGCCCTTGATTCAGATATTGGGTTACTACCAGTCTCATTTACGGATAACTCAGTCTTTATCTTTCCCTCAAGATTCTCATTTGTCACTTGCTTATAATCAGGGTTCTCAGTCATACACAGAGTTTCTGAAACCTTATGGTTAGCAGAGGAACTGGCTGTGTTATGAACCCCACAATAGAAACTGGATAATGCCACAAAACCCTACATTATTTCCCGAAACCTTCCCCCAGGGATTGATGCTAGCAATTGCCAATGCGTGCATATATAACAGTTTTCATTTGATGAAAAAGATAGAAGGAAATTTATTCACACAGTCCTCTGTCGACAATCACAAGGGTGTTGGGGGGATGAAAGCTGTGGGGTCTGTTTTGCTATTGAATAGTCAAGTAAGCATCTCGTGAGCCTTGGTTCTTTTCTCCACTGCTACCTCACTTTCTGCAGCTCCTGTCTCAGCCAGGACGGCAGGGGCTGCCCCAGTCTATGCAGCAGTTTGGACAGTTCCACGTTATGATCTCGGTAGTAATTAGAGAGGAAAGTTCTAGACTGGAAGGCAAAAAGGAAAAGAAGACTTGAAGGAACTTATTAATTCATTAGATGAGATTGTGCAATCTACATTTCTTAAGAAATTCTATTACAGCATTGATGTCTCTAAAATAAGTATTTCTTTGTATTTTTCCTAAGATATCACTCACTTTTGAAAAGATTTGGCAGAAGAGTAGCAATAAAATAAAAGGTCTATGTAGGTCATATGTGGCTTGTCTTCCATATGGCACTTATTTATTGTGGGATTGATGACGTCTACGTAGGGAGGAAAGCCAATGAGAGGTGTGTAATAGGTATGGGCATACAATATATAATATAATAAGTATATAATAGAATGAAGCAGAGACCAGCTGCGGTACCAAATCCACAGAAGCAAGCTACCAAAAACATATATTTCCTTTAAAATTGTAAATTCTGTAAAATTGGGCCAAAGCATAAAAATAAAAAGTGAACATAAATGATCATATAAGCTGAAATTCATGATTAAAGAAACAACTTGCAACATTACAAAAATATTTTCTCTATTTAGTCAGGAGTAAAATAGATTTCAAAAGAATCATCAAGAGCTTTCTACTTCAAAAATATTGTAAGTTCTCATTACAGAAATCATTATAGTAATCTTTCTTGTGATTCTTATATTCCTAATCAAGTTGGAGTGATTGGCCCTTACTAGATGAATGATTTAAAAAAAGATTATCAAATATATCAATGGCTTTAGTTTATGTTTGCTTTTGTTTCTGGAAAGCAGAAAATTTATAATTGGGTTTTGTCTCTGGATATCACTTACTTCATATTATAACCTACTGAACACAGTTCTGTGTCTCTGACAAAATAGTAGCAATGAACACTTTTCCTGTGTATGTATAGGTAGCAACAGCCCCCACATTGTTTTCCATCTAGTCAAGGTTGTACCGTCTCTCTTAAGCCCTTCCCAATATTTTAGCACAAATGTGTCTCTTTCCTCATAAAACTCCCTTAGCGACTTTTGTGTATACTGTGGAAATGGACTTCAGACAACTACATTTTGTCTTCTACCATTTACCAGGTATTTCATTACATTTCTTCTCTTAAACTAGGTTGTAAACACTTCAATTCTGGATAAGATGTTTATAAAAGTAATGGGAACATTACATTGATTTCTTGGCAGATTAAAGTGATTTCTGAAACCTTTTTGAAATTATGAAGTTCAAAGGTATAGTTTAAGGACCTTCTGGTACTTTTATTTCCATAGTAAATGCCTTCCATCCTCCCTTCACTCACCTTGCCTTAGGAGAGAGACTCATCATATCTGGCTCAGCTGATTGATAACTGTTTTCCCAATCCTCGTCTACCTCCTCACACCATCACTTCTACTGAGAGATTTTTTTCCCTGCTTCTTTGTAGTTTGTCATTGTTTTAGGTATCTTATTATAAATCAGTGACCATAACTAATGTACGCTCCTATAGTAAATTTGAGTTCAAAACTGTTTTATCCTGTATCCTCTCTGTGATATTATGATTTATAGTAAGTAATACATATTTATTCTCTGTCTGGGTTTCTGGCACAGAGCTCCTAAAACCCTTGGAATTTCCTAAGTGGGAGAGTGAGAAAGGCGTCTTTTGTTATGTTAATGAGGTGACTTTTGGCCCCCCTTTAGGATGAGGCTAGTTGCCAGAGGAACCAAACCTGTGAAGAGAGGGTTGGAACTTTAAGTCCTTACCTCTAGGGAAGGGCAGAGGGCCTGAAGGTTGAATCAGTCTCATTGGCCAATGATTTAATCAACCATGCCTATGTAATGAAGCCTCCATAAAACCCCCAAAAAAGGACAGGGTTTCAAGAGCTTCTGGGTTGGTGAACATGTGAAGATGCCGAGTGATGCACTCAGAGAGGACATGGAAGCTCTGTGCCCTTTTACCATACCTTGCCCTCTGCATCTCTTCTATCTGACTGTCCCTGAGTTATGTCCCATTATAATAAACTGGTGATCTAGTAAGTAAAATGTTTCTCTGAGTTCTGTGAACCACTTGAGCAAATAAATTGAACCAAAGGAAGGAGTCGTTGAAACCTCCAATCCATAACCAGTTGGTCAGCAGCACAGGTGACAACCTGGGCTTGCGCCTGGCATCTGAAGTGGAGGGCAGACTTGTAGGACTGAGCCCTTAATCTGTGGGGTCTGATGCAGTCTCTGGGTAGAGAGTGTTAGCACTGAGTTGAATTCTAGGACACCCAACCAGTGTTGAGCATTGCTTGGTGGTTTGGAAAACTTCACTCACATGTTGTAATTGGTGATCAGAACTCTTTACTCTTTATTGCTTAGCTCATTACTATGCATGGTAAATGTTTAATATAATAATAATGCTTATATATTTTACCCAAAATCACTTGTTTAGTGAACAATTTATTTAAGGACTTTACACATTTGGAAAGGAGTTACTGTTTTGCATTTACATTTGAATTGCCTCCCAACAGCAAACAATGGGTATCTATCAATCATCTATTTCTGTTGGTCTGTCTATCTTTTAAATATATAAAACTATTGATAGCAAAGAAAGACCAGAAAAAGGAACCAAATTTACTGTCACCAGTTTTGAAAAGGTTGTATGCCCAGAGATCTACCAGTATATTTCAAAGATTAGGAAAATATTACCTCTGGATCCATGGGTGGATATTTTCGGCCTTTGCTTTTTCCAAGGCATTTGGTCTTTCCTCCTTCCAGTAGCTGACACCAAAAGCCCTTCTGGGGATCAAACCTACAAATGATCAAACATAAATGATTTTATAAAATATAATGATTATAAATTGTATGTGGAATTTTGAGAGAGAGAGCCTCACCGATTGGATAAAGGAAATGCACTTTCACATGCCCATTGCTTCGATTTGATTTAATTCAGTTCTACAAATATTCATTGAATTGATTTGAGAGAGTCTTATTGAGATTAAATAAACTGTTAGTGCTATTTTTGAATATTTCTCCCGTAATAAAAAAGACATATAGATCTTTAGGTCAATCTTATGTTGAAATTGTGAACTTAAGTTCCATACTTTACCTATTCATCCGTAAAAGATCAAGGACCAATCATCAGAACTACAACCCACATAAAAATGACCTTAAGATTTATTTACTTATTAATATGATTTCCTGTCAAAATATATTAACAGATTTCTTTGAAATCATTCAATGGTATATATTAAAGTGACTGAATATAAAGTAAATACACTTATGTGAATATAAACAAGAATTAAAGCTTTTAATTTGGAAAAATACTGTATTTTTTTTACAGTCCAAAACGTTTACACTTCTCAAGGAGGAAATTAAAAATGTAAAAATATAATTTATTATATTTTTTTCAGGTAGCACGAGACATGGGCTGTACAAATAGTGAGTGGAAGATTAGACAAGCTTTTACTTCTTTGTTGAAGGCAGATGATTCTACTAGATAATTCAGGTCCCTATACTCTTCAAGAAAATTCTACTGTTGTTTTGCTCTCCTGGCTGCACAAAGTTACAAATGGAAGAATGTGTGGCCTAATTATTTTGTTTAAACTCAGACATATACGAATTTTTGTTTAGGACTAACAAGATAGGAGAAACGAAAGAATGAACCAAATAAGAAGGGAAATTTTAAATTTATTGCTGTGGGACTTGCTGCATGCATAAAACATCGAAAAGGTTTGCATTTTTGTTGCTCAGCAGATGTTTTAGAAGGATGGAACATAATTGACTGGGATGTAAAGTTAATTAGTTGCAGAATATTTCGTTGCCCTGGGCCCATTCCTATAATACCGGTGCACCTGCAATTTGCCTCTGCACATATGTGAACTCATTTAAGGGGAGAGGGAAATTTTCTTCACAGTTCCCTGCCCAACCTATTATCAGAGACCCGATCCTTGCAGTCCAGGTTGTCCTAGTACACGTTATCAATTAAAATTAAATGCATCACTGGTTAAACAGATAAAAGGAAGACAGAGTCATTTCCAACCTGGACTTTTCAATCTGTTCTTTGCCTATCATACAGTCCTTTCTCTAGTTTTCATTAATTTCCCCAGAGGAAAAACAATTCAGCCTGCTGTGCAAAATGAGATGGGGCAATCGGCGTAACGGTGCCCCTAAGCAGCATTTTCCGCCACAGGATGAGAATATTTAACTGCGTTGAGGTAAAATACAGATCAGGCAGCAAAGCCAAGAAATTTCTTCACATGCTGAGAGTATCTCCTTTGCTGTCAGGTGTGCAGAGGTCTCCGGACGGGCTGCAGTCTCTCCTTGCTCTCTACAGCAGCTGCTTGGAGGCAGAGCTTAACACAACCTGAGCAAGGACAGCCATCCAGGATGCTGAAAGTCATTCTTTCAGATAGGGGTGTTATAACCTAGAGTCCACATGTTTTTGCTGTCCTGGTTTCATTTATTGCATTGGCAACATTATATAGCCAAAGTCTAGCAAAGGGCATTTATTCTTTCTAAGTTCTGTCAATCCACTGTTTCATAGTTTCATTTTAGTAGGCATGAAATGGTGACATTGAGATGCAAAGCCTTTCTCAAATAACAGTTAGACAACTTTGAGGACATGAATTGGTTGCCACACGAGTTCCTTTCTTATACTGAACATCACTACAGTTATTAATTTTTTGTGAGGTGAGACATAGTAAAAACCATATATTCTGTACTTGTTTGTAATCTCTTCTTTAAATGTATGGTTTTCCAGCTCTACAGAACCATAAGCAACTATTTGTAGTAGACAGGCTAGAACCATTCCCTAAACTGCCGCATGGAGGCAGGGGAAGTCACGCTAACATCAGTAACGATTACTGCAAGATATGTTACGGCCGCTCCGTCTACCTCATCAGCAGGGGCATGCCTGTGTTGTTGTTATTGCCATGCGTAGGGAAAAACTTCATTAGGGTTGTTTTAGTGCATGAGGAGCAACTCAGTCTTATTACTGCTTTTCCTGTCCCTCCATTACCCTCCCTAATTGTCTAATTGCTGATTCTAATCTGCTGTGAACTGGAAAGTTATATAATCAGGCTTGTTAGAATTTTCTCTAAAATTTAATAGGCTTTATAGCAGGCCTTGTGTGACTGTCAAGTCCAGGCCCTTTTAAAATATGTTTTTGCTGCTCGGAGGTTTTGTTTTTGTATGTTTGTTATTTTGCTTCTTTCCATTGTTTTTCCATTTTTAATGACCAAGTGTATGGTTTTATTTTCCCAAGATGAGTGCAACAATGTCTCCCTAGCCACATTCTCTTCTGCAGAATGCCCTTGCCCCTCCGCATCAAGAAGGGGAGGCTCATTTCCCTCCCCTTGGATTTGGACTGGGCTTTCGTGACCTGGTTGTAATCAGCAGGATGTGGAGTAAGTGATGCTGTATGACTTGCAAGGCTAGGTCAGAGAAGGCTAGGGCTCTCTTGGACCTTGTTCCTTGGATACATCGCTCCCTCTCAGAAGACAGCCACTGCACTGTGAGAAAGGCACACAAGAGGTCTTGTCCCATTGAGCTCCGCCTTTGAGCCATCCCAGTCCAAGAGACAGAGATGTGAGTGAAGAAGTGAACAAGTCTCCAGATGATTCCCGTCCCCAGCCGTTCGAGTTATACCCAGATATTCATGTCTTCCCAGCTGTGGCCCCAGGTATTATGAGCAGAGACAAGCTGTCTCGGCTGTATCATGTCTGAATTCCCAGCCTGCCGAATCCACCAGCATAATAAAATGACCGTGGTTATATGCTAGTCAGTTTGGGAAGGTCTGTCATGCAACAATAGATAACTGGAACATTATACGTGATTATATTTGGTTACACATAATTTAATAAATACAGAGTGAAACATGAATGTATCGCTTTCCCAATTCTGCCTGAAATCCTGCTACCTTCACAGAGCTAACGACGGGCATCTGCATTTCCCTACTAACTCGTAAATTACTTGGAGGAAAAGACTACATCTTTTTCACCTGTGTAACTTCAATTTCTAGGACACTTTCTGCACAGAGTAAGCATGTAAGAATTCTACCTAACCAAACTGATAGTGGGAAAAAGCTTACAAAAAGGGGAATTTGTGACATATCAAATTTCTATAATACTTTATAAGATAAGGTATTCCTGGTCTTCAAAAGGGAGACACTACATGCATAATGAGAATATTCCTTTGACTGCTTTTGAGTAGCATAATGATGTATAAATTCACGGCTAGTAGTAATGATGCTATATACACTCCTACCAGTGATAATTTATGATGGCAAATAATGGAAATGAAATCAAGCATGAGAATAGACTCACGTTAGTGCTTCAGAGTAATTATAATGAGGTGTAACTCCCAGAAACTTCTGGACTTCATCCATCACAGTAGCTGGGTCAGATCTCAGCTGCTGTCCATCAATAATTAGCAACTGTAAAGTCAAAAATAGTCACTTTATGAAGAACAAAACTAAATTAAATACACTGAGCTGCCACCTTTGGCCTGGTATGACCATCAATTAGAATCAGTGTGAACATGAAGAAAATATGCACTACTTAGAATACATTTTAATGTTTGCTGTTCTTGTGTCTTCCAAATAAACAACAATTAAAGTTTGCCACCGGCATCATTTATAACCCTTAACTAACTTGACTGTGAATCAGAAATAAACATAGATACTCTCTTCATTTAGTTGTGAAGTAGAAACATGATTTTCCGTATGTCATGCAATCAGATAATTAGTCAGCCTATGAAATCCCATAAGCTAATCTTGGAGCCAAGGGCTTAGAAATAGTGGGCCCACAGTTGAAAATTACCCATCTATTCTCCTTACAAACTATGACAGAGAACTCAGCTTCCAGTTGTAACCTTATCTGGGATGTAGAGTATAAACGATATGGACACTTTCCTCAAATCCTTATTTCTTGTTCTATTCACATTCCTGGAGCTGATATAGCACTTTCCATTTTGACGGTCTAATGGGTGACCACCTTCTTTCTCTGCAAGAGTCCCACAGGACAGACGACATGAGTATCTGCACATGGTGATCCATAATGGTATCATCTAACTGACTGCTCTGCCAGTAGCTGAGAGTTACTGCTGCCTATGAATCACGTGATGTCTCCCGTGTGAGGACTTAGCACTTTGACACCAGCTTCTATCCAAAAGAAGATCTCAAGAATTTGTTTCACAGCCACTTAATATTTTAATACTGTTATTGACATTAAAAACGCAAAGATCCACTCCTTTTTTAGGTATGTTCATCTCTGATTATAAATCACTCTCTGTGGTAATGTTAATTCATATTTTCTGTTTGTCAGTGCAACATAATCATGATAAACAGAAGAAATTAATTTCAGGACATTACCTGAGAAGTAGCAAAGTAAGTTAGCCATCTTTCTATGTGGACCGCATACCACCCAGGTACTAGGCATCTCCTCTGCAAAGTTTTTAGGTCCGATGGGGCCCAATGTCCTGTTGTAATAACTTCATAGAAATTAAACCTCAGGGCAGCTGGATCTTCATGTGATCGTTGGTGCTTTAACAAGAAATCAGTTGTAAAATTAATTTTCTTTATGCCCGCACCGGTACGTGTGCACATGTGTGATGTGTGTGTACATATGTGTGTGTCTTTTATCTCCAAAAAAGTAATGAAAAATGATTGATTATAGAATGAAAAATAAGGTAAAAAGTGCATATATTGAAACTTAGGCATTGGCATATTGCTTTTTAAAGTACAAGTTTTCCATAGACATCAAATAGGATGCAGACAGGCCTGTGGTTGTCCTCATGTCTGGAATATTTAGGTGCAAGGAAAGAGATAGAGTAAAAGGACTTTCTTCACAGGTCTGATTAGAAGTGAAAAGACGTCAGGAATCAGACAAACCAAGCCTGATGAAAAGAGATTTCAACTGGCAAGAGTGGGCATGCTCATTGTTTCATTACAGCTGCCCTTGTGGGTTCTGACACTTCCCCAACATCCCTGGGTGGCAGGTGCTATCAGCACAGAGAAAGCAGATGTCTGTTCCCAGTGCTTGTTTAGGTGTCATATTCATGTTGACGTTGTCTGTGGTCCTTTTGTTTTGCTCTCACCAGGGTTTCCATCTAACTCTGCTGGTTCCCAAATACTGTTTCCCTACCTCTTTTCAGTACCACATGCTCTCATCAAACCTTCACTGGTCAAACACAACAACCCAACACAATGAGAGATGAAGTTAATAGTCAATACAATTTCATGAGCACTCAATATGCTCCTCACTAGACAAAGAACTGAAATAGACTCTGGAGATAAAGAGAAGTAAGTAAGACATAACTGCCATCTTCAAAGAGATCAAAATCTTGTACGAGAGACAAGAGATTAACAGATTGTAATCAAGTTGTATCTTTGACTAGAGGTATCAGCTATTTGCTGTGATAGCCAGACCAATAAATCTTTAGTTCTGAATGAAAGATGAAGGGATCTTTTTCAATGGTTGAAGCTTTTGAGCTAAAATTTAATGAGAAAGATTTTGATAAGGAGAAAAAAATAAACATGCAAACTAAGAGAAGTTTATCTCTAAAGTAAGTTTGCGTGAAGGTAGATGAGATATGGGGGATGGATGAACCAATTTTGTGAGATATCTAAAAGTGAAGATAAGGAAAATTTACTACGGGATAAGGATGGAAGGATATTAGGGTCTGATACAATTGTGCAATAGCAGGCCTAATGTGAGAGTTAGAAATAAACACAACTAAAAAAGGAAAGATAGTTAGGAAGTTGTGAGTGGTTAAAGAGTAACCAGTGAGTGGTAGAATGGTAGAACTAATCATTTTGAAGCCCTCTCATTGTGTATTTACTGACATTCTTAATGTATATACATTATGCTGAGTATATAGAGATTACGTAACACATTTAATCGGTAAAATGTGTAGAAAGTACATAACTTGAATAAATATAAATATACTGTGTGCGTATTAATACAGTAAGGCTAAAATTTCTATTTTAAGCAGTGATAACACGGAACTGTACTTGACCTGCTCTATACTGACTTACACCAGTTTAGTACCAACTTCTCTTTATATCCCTGCAACTACGATTAGCAAAAAAAATATGACCAGAAGTCACAAAGGAAAATATTTTATGGAAAAAAAGAGCACTACAGCTCTTCTATGAAGCCCATTATAAAAATGTGGGGTAGAAATTACAGTGGCAGGTGACGTTTGTAGGAGTTTCTGAATTACACCTGCTGAGTTTTGGATTTATGGTATTTACCCAGTAGACAAGACCAGCTAAATAACAGGCTGCATTATTTTGAAATGTAGAGCCCTTTGGGGACCCTATTCTTAGCAATATGGCAATAAAATGTATTACCGGAAAAAATAATTCTTTTCAAAGGTGTATGTTCAAAGAATTTACTTGAACAAGCAGACATAGATTCTCTTTAAATGCTTTAAGCCATTTAAATGGTTTAATCTATGTGAAAAAAAACTTCATATAAATCTGCCTAAAGTAGTGACCGTGCCCCCTGCTAGGAAAATGTGCAACATTTTGCCTCAAGTGTTTGCGTTCAAAATTTTAAATTAAGGCTTAACATCTCAATGCTTTTGGCACAGTTTTAAAAAAGTAAGTTTATCTTGCTTTGCATTATGAATTTTCACAAAGTGAGAAAGGCACATTTTTATATCTTGAGGAAGATACCGACTCATGGATTCTAATAATAATTTCTGAATCTTGCACCCAATTTGTGTGTTCCACTTGGATCCCCAACCACTTGCAATCCCAATTTGCAATGTCATATTTTTCTGTCCATCATTATTTGTTTTCAATTACATATGTTTATTGGAGAAATTTTGAAAAGTCAAGGCAAAGAATGAAGAAAAACCTAAAATTACTTGTTATCTTACTATGCTCTTAAAAAATTCCCTTTTAATCTTCATTTTAGCATTAATTTCTATATGCATTAAACATATACATGCACAAACACACTCGTGTCATTGGGATTTTAGTACATATACCTTATTACCACCACCCTAAACTCAAGATCACTAACTTCAGTTAGCCTTCATTGCTGTAGGCAATTTTACATTTCTCTGCTCAACTTTCTCTCACTGTCGTAGAAGAGTTCACATCCCCTTTTGTCTCCTCAAACAGCTGCCTCCCAAATTCTCCGCCTCTTTTTCATCAGCTTAACTCATTCTCAACTTCTCAAAGGAAGAAGAGACCATCACAGTCACTTCCATTTCTCCATCCCAGACCTTCAAATTTCCCAGCACGTAAATTCATCCCCTCTTCTGTCCCTTAAGTTTCACTGTGGGGGTTCTTGATAAAGTCAGAGAGTCTATGGACTTGGATCTGCAAAAGAAAGGCCCCTTTATTTTCGGTAACCTCTAAATGAAATTTAGCATTTATTGTACCTGTGATTTTACCACCAATAAGAGTCAGTTACTTTTCCATCACATTACCGGTGTTTCAGATATATCAAAATGTTTATGCTCATCATGACAAGCTACAGGAGTACAGACCCACAGTTAGATTTTGCCATTTGATGATACTGATTTGAAAAGTATTTTGATAATTACATTTCAACATAGTTGTTTCCTCTGTAGTTCTATGTATTTAGTTTTATGCTTTTCTGAAATGGAGCCCATAGACGCCACCAGGCTCCCAGAGGGGTCCCAGTACCAGAAAAGTGAACAACTCTGGAACCAGAGTGCTCCCCTCCCACGTATGTTATTTCCCGTAGCCATCCCTTCCAGGCCTCTCAGGATCCTCACAGGATTGATTCTTCATTTCCTCTCCAGGGCCTTTAACATCTCCCTTTCTTTGGAAACATCACAATTCAAATGGCCACAACCATAGAACACATTTTCCTTACGACCACTTCAGCTGCTATGTAATAAACGTGTGTTGTGTTTTTTCCCCTTTGTATCACATTTCCTTAGTGTTTTCCAAGCGCTGCCTACATCTCTTCATCCCCACTTAATTATTCCAAGACCCAATCTATCTGGTTTTGCTGTTTTCACTCTGTTGATAAGGGCTCCACTTCCTCAATATCTTTGACCTCAGTGAAAATAATTCAGGCCTTGTTTTGCCTAATTGTTTACTTTCTTAGCAGCTGTTTGACATGTTGTCACCTCCTCCATTGACAGTACTCCCTTGCCTCATATTTGCTGTCACTATACTCCTGGATCTTTTCTTCTACTCCTCTGGCTGTATTCTCTTGTCTCTCTGGCTGCCTCATCCTGCTCTGTATTTTTCTTCTCTAAACTCTCTCTTAGGCAATTTCACCAATTTTGTGGCTTTTTGCCTCTGAGTCACAATTTTCTGTCTCCAGCTCAGACTCTCCCCAGAGTGCCAGGTAACTACTGTTCCTTCAGCATGGCAGTGACTCCACATCTCAGGATCACCAACTGTATCACATCTTTAGCCTCACCTCACCCCCACACAACTCCTGTATCCTTCTTCAGAGCTTCTCTTTTCATATGAATATATGGCCATCATCCATTTGCCCAGATTGGAAATTTGATTCACCTTTGACACTGTTTTCTCACCAGGTTCTGCTCATTTTAACACCCAAACATCTCTTCATACTTCAGACTTCACTCAGTTTCTATTTACTGTCTTTTTCTGTGCTACCTCTATTTCTCAGCAGGACTATTGCAGTAGCCTCTATTTGATTTCTCTGAATGCATGTAGTCATTTGTTCCAACCCAATCCATTCTTTGAATAGCAGATAATGCAATGTTTTCTAAAAGGCAATCTGATAGTCACAGGCTGACAACATTTTTCAGTCTTTCAATTGCTCAAAGAATGGCATCCACATGGTTCTCCCACATGACTTCCAGCCTCTGTGTGCCTCTCAGACTCATCTCTCACAGGTCTCCACCTCGGGCTTTGCTCTCTAGCCACATGGAACTTTTTTAGTTCTTTAAATGTGCTGGGGTTCTTTGCACCCAGTGGACCACACATACTTCTCCCTCTCCCCTACTCTCCATCTGTGCTTAACCAGTTAATACCTACTCATCCTTCAGTTTTAAGTCCAAATTTACTTCTCCAGAAAATGCTCTCATAACACCTTACATACTTCCTCACAGAGCATTCAAAATTTCTAGTTATATAACTTTGTGATCATTCGATTAATATCTATCCACACATTAGAATGACCATAATGTTTTAATTATCATTCCATTGATTAAAACCATCATTAAATGTGGCTCCAGAATATTCCATTTCAGTGTGACACAAATCTATATTATTGGGCGTTTATTTTTCCTTTAGTTGTTATTATTTTTATAGATAGTACTACGATGTATAAATAAAGGAATACATATTTGTCTAATCCTTTGAGGCTTTCCTTATGATCGATTCCAGAAGAGCAACCACAGAACAAAAGGGCCTTTGCAACCCTTTTGATGACTATCAACAAATTAATTTTTAGAAAGTATCTATACATCTTTCTATTAGAATGTTTGAGTCCCTTTATGATCACACTCTTGACAACAGAGAGAATAAACATTACAATGTTTGTTAAGATGATATTCAAAAAGACTATCATTTTGATTTGTATTTTGTTGATCCCTAATTCGGTGGATCATTTTTCACATAAATTGTTGAGCAGTTGCATTTGTGTGTATGTGTGTGTGATTGTCTATCTATACCTTTTGGTTATTTGCTCATTTTTATACTGATATATTTATTTATCAATTTGCAGGAACTTTTTTACAAATTAAGGACACTAAGTCATTTACCATGTATTTGCTAAAGATTCTCTACTTAGATATTTACCTTTAATTTTGTTAATTGTGACAGACCAACACTTTACATGTTTATATAGTCAATCTAGTAATTCTTTGATGCGTGATTTTTTTCTATTATTTTATGTTTGAAATTTTTTGTCCAACTTGATATGTAGTAAATATTTAGCTCTTATTTTTCTTAATTTCTTTTTAATTTTTGGTTTAGTTCTTTTAACATTTGATTGTTCAATACATCGGGATTTTATTTTGACATTCACCATTGCTTACAGTCAAGCTATGACCAAATGCGTTAATAGTGCTTTTCACTGCTTCATACCTGGTACCAAGAGTATGCCCTGTCTGAGGGGTCGATGAGGATGGTGATGATCTTAGCTTTGGGGACCAGAGATGCAGCTCGCTTGGGAGCTTCTTCCGAATGGAAGTAATTAGCACTCTTTTCAAATAGAAAGTCACTTGTAACGTTGGATGGAGTAGGGAAAAAGTCCATATACCTGAAGGTGGAGAAAACAATTCATTAATCTGAGATCTAATTTTTCTCTGCCATACTATGGATACAAAATAATTTGACCATTTTTACATTCACATATCAATTTCTAATTATTAACGTTAGAATAGTCGAAAGAGTAGCTATTATACACACTTTGAATGTGAAAACAACCCAAAGCATTCATGTTCTAATGAATTAGTTATTGTGGTAGAAGGAGTGAGATGCAATAGGTGGGTTGTTAAGGAATAGAAGGAAACTCCTTTAGATTTGGGTTGATGTTCTGTGCTATCAAAATCCAAATCCAGAAAAATTAAGTTTACCCTTGGCAAACAGTGAATTACACCATATTGCCTAGTGAATATTTTAAAATAGCAAATTTATGTTTGCAAATTTGAATGCAAAATTCTTAAATGGAGATTAAAGTGCACAAGAGAGGAAAATGTATAAGTCAGAATAGCTATAAAATACTAAACAGATTAGGGTATCACTGCTCTCCTCTTTTTTAACTTGTGCATAATTTGTAGTGTGTGCAGCAATGCGAACACATCACCGTCTATCTAGAGTAATTAAGGGCTATCTCCTGCCAGCTGATCCTGTGGCGCCTCGGTGGGTTCATTTCTCCATATGCTGTCGGAACGTTCCTCAGTGTGTAGATTATGCAATCAATATGTTCGGAGGTTAATTCAGTGCAAGGTTTTAATTATGTGTGTAACCCTCCTTACAACTCACCACTTCTCTAACCCTCAAATGTTCTAGAAATAAATAATGAGAGCAATTAAGAATTCATATAAGACACTTATTTTCCTCTTTGACATTTGTTATTATGTTTCCCAAATGTGAAGTAGTGAGAAGTCTCATCTATATTCCTGCTTAACAATCTGTGTTCTGTTCGAGCTCATAGACAAGAGAAAATTGCTGCTCTGCTTTTAATAACTTGCATGCAATTCCAAAATTCACTTGGTGTTTTTAAAGTAAGGTGGAATACAGGTATCTTAGGTGCAGAATGGACATGTCTGTACTCACGATGGGAAACCAAATCTGCTCATGGGCATCACTGCTGCCCCCCTCTAATCCTAGCTATCTGAAAAGAATGGGCCTTTTCCTGAGGACAGGTTCCTATGTGACGTTGACATCAAGTTACATGCTACAGAGGTATGCATCGAGGGGACTTTTCCTCAGGGGAGATCTGCCTGGGATACACACAGGGATTGGATATATCCCAGATACACCTGGGAATTGGAAATCAGGGTCACATTTTCTTAGAAAATTCGGATAGAGCTAGAAAAAAGCCCCAGAGTGAAGATCAGTTCCAATATCAGACTTATTCTATTTCATTTAGGGAAAATATTGTGATTTTTAAATTTTTCATAATTTATCAAATGCAAAGTAATATTCCTTTTACGCACATGTGTGACTAGCATTAATATGATTTGGAAATGCTCTGCTATTATTTGCATGACAAATATCAGCTTATATTATAATACACCATTTATAGTCTACATGGTTAATGAAGACACGTGTCACAGAGTATAAAATAAAACAAGCTACTGATTTATCTGTTTCCTCAAGCATCATTGTGAAGACAAATTATGTATTTAGCTAAAAAAATTCTAGGCATCGTAAAATAATAATACGCTTAAGGAGAATTTTAAACATCTTTATGAATAATTCTAATGAAAAATATTCCATAATCCTCTTTATTCAATCATATTAATTTACCAGAAAAATATTATCATTATTGCACTGTCCAAAGTATAGGCAACACTGATTAAACATATCGTCATTATAAATTAATTTCTAATTCACTGTGATAGAATTGAGCACAATGAATTTATTCTGTAATTATGCAGATGCTGTGCATACGTCTATAATTGCTCTGCCGTGATTGAGCGTGTGTTAATAACAGACTTTATTTTTTGTTATTTTTCTTACCAGTCAATTCCCTTGTGATAGTTGTTGCCATTAAAGAACTGAACTTCTTCAAACGTCTTGGGGCTGGGGAGATTGCTGATGATGGAAGGGTGCATAAGAAGAAATAAATAAAGTGCAGTTGTTCCTATTACAAAAAAGGAGGCAAAAGGTTATATGGCAATAAAAAAAGAGACGACTATTATTTTGGCAAAATTTTTGCTCAAAAACCAATATTCAAAAGACCACTTCTTTCGAGTGTCAAAATAATTTCCTTAAAATCGATTAGATGCATTTCATGTAGCAACAACCTAAGGGTTCTTTTACTAGACTTCATGATTCTATTTACCTAAACACCTGATTTAATAGACATACACAGCGAAAGTAAAGCAGACTGATGATGCAGCAAGAGGAGAACTCAGGAATCGGGTGGTTCAATTTCCTTCCCGGAATCAAGCGGCATTCCACACAATATCTGAACCTTGTGGGTCCTCAATTAATTTAAATTCAGATCAATTAAATTAAATCAAACTATTCAACAGATGTTGACTGGTGCTACTCTGTGCAAATCTTTGTAGTAATGACTGGTAATAACTCTTGATAAGAAAAACACGTTTGCTGGCCTCAATAAACTTAAAGTGTATGTGTGGACTTGGGTCAAGTAAACAGGTAATTGCAACATAGTGAGACAGGTTCCATAATGGGAGAAGACCAGATTGCTTTCCAATACAAGAGAAAATGGGTGATTTAGACTTGGGAAGTCAGTGAGGGCTCCTAGGAAGAAGCATATTCTAAGATTCTACCTTAAAAACATAAGTGTTCCCAGTAAGGTTGAAAGAGAAGGGCAGGATTCTGGAAAGAGAGTCACTTGAATGTCCTACCCTGGTAAGATAGTGATCAAGCCTGGTGACTGAGGTACTAGGCTGAACAGCTGGCTGACAGAACCCGCTGAGTTTATACATCACAGAGGCTCAGATGTAATCTCTGAACCTTATTTCCATTTGAGTTAGGCCAAGGTCTGAGGGCCACAGCAGAAAGGATCATAAAGTGACTGAGCCTTCATAGCTCTCATAAATCAAAGTTTCCCTTCTGGAAAAGGTTATTCCTTTTGTAACATGTTGGACTTAGGAGAATCTGTTGGATTTCCTGGCTCTGGGAGAGCCATAGATGAGCTACACAGGTGGGCTGGCAGAACAATAATCATTGTAGCTGGGGATCTGGAAACAGAGAAGAGCATCAGAGAACTGGCATTTTGTTCTAATATATCTTAAGCTCATAAGAGCAAAGGTTGCTGTCCTTTAAGTATTAATGAGATTGCCACCTGTTTAGATCCTCACAGCTTTACACAACCACCAAGACTGAATAGAGGTATGACTGGTTAAAGGAAAGTAACAACAGATCCAAGAGGACCAACCATTTTGGATGGAAGACATGTTAAGACATCAAGTATGGGAGGCTCCTAGTAAAATGGGAGGGCAAAAACTAATAAATGCCCTTAATGAGATTTAATCACTAATTTAAAAAGACTTCTAAGAATTAAAAAATATGGACTCAAACCATATAAACTCAATAAAAAAACTGAAGGAGTCGTAACTAGTTAAGAAATTAATTAGAATCCAAAAAGACCAGGCAGAAGAACTAACTCAAACACTGAAAAATACAGACATGAAAATTATGAGGGGCAATAGCAGTCTCGAAGAACTGATTTGCTTCTGAAAATAACAGAAGTTCAAAAAGGAGAAAACGCGAGAGGAGGAACAAAAATGTTCCCGGTAGAAGAAATAAATTAGAGATCGAGTAGTATAGAGGAGTAGCTGGAAGGGGACGGGCAATCCAGAGAGGGGTTCTTTCTAGATCCTTTTTAGGGTGGCCCTATATGAAAATGTTTAATTGATGGTAAGAATGAAGCGTGTGTGTGTGTGTGTGTGTGTGTGTGTGTGTGTGAAAGAAAGAGAGCGAGCGAGACAGAGAGAATGCGAGAGAGAGACTTTTGAGACACATAAGAGAGTTGAGAATATTAGTAGTTTCATATCCCTCAGATGTTGATAATGGATGCATCCAGGATACAGATAAAGGAATATTTTTGAATTATTGCTGAATATCACAAAATGAATAACCTCACTCAGTAGCCTGTACAAATGTTTAATCACCCTGACGGTCACAGAACGGCACCCAGATCTCCCTGGGCTTCAGAAAGCCAAACCCTCTCTGCTCTGAGCCATACACCTTCATGCCGCCAGGAGCAGGACAGACATCAGGAGGCTTCTGAAGGGAGGAGAAAGTACTTTCAGCTAGGGATAGCAGACACGTGGCTTGATATTCTTATAATCAGCCGTAAAACCTGGGTCCACCATCTCAAAATGTATATACTTTTTATTATCACTTGTGTTTTCTTCTATCCTTGACAGTCATTTTTATCCAGACTTCAATATAAAGATTTTTGTGGAGGAGATGGGAAAGGCCTCAGACCTTGCAATACTCCAAGAGAAACTTTATCGTATTTTATATACAATCAACTTCCTTTTAGTTTTACCAGACCAAGTTTATGAGGGTGAACCAGTCAGATTATGAGAAATTCATGTTGAAAATGGGGACACTGATCTTCTGGAAGATTTAAGGCCAATGAATTATGCTTTTAGAATGATTGTGCTAAATTTAACCCTTTTGGAAATCCTTTCCTTCCCTGGTAACATCAAAATTTGACCCGGAATCATGAAGGATGCCTAAGTGTCCAAAGGACCTAGAAGGACTATGATTACAACTGTGAGTGACAAAGCCAGGCCTCTCCCCAGTCTCTGCCCCACTTTCAGCTGATGGGAATTCCCTCCAGGATTCTGCATTGGAGAAGTAAGACAGCTCATCCTTCCATTCCCACTTCGCAACAACTGAGCAAATAGGGGTTTGAAGACCACTTTTACATTTCACGTTTACTGCAAGGGATGCATGGGCCATGTTTAAGTTGCTTAAAGACAACTTTGCGTCGAAGGCCAGATCCTCACATTTACCTGTGCCCACCCACCAGGAAATTACAGCTTCTGACAGCAGCGGGAGTTTTGCCACCTGAAGTGATAAGGAGAACAAAAAAAGGACTCCGGACTTCCATGGTTGAATGGATTTTAAGAATTATCGTAACCATTTTCACATTAAAATAGCATTTTCATAGCATATAAAATATTATCATCCAATTTCTTTGTTTTGACTTGTTTGTTTGTCTTGGGAAAACCAAAGCCAGCTAAAAGCTTTATCATTCCCATACTGGTAAGTCAAAATTAAAATATAAAGGGATAAGTTATTGTCTTTCTAAATACAAACAACAAGGAGGAAAAATAGATTTATACTTAATAACCTGTAATTTTCTAGCAGAACTAGGGAGTAATAATATTTAATGACACATGATAGAAGATACGCCTTTAAATTAAATTTTTAACATAATTTTACAACACAGGAATGTTTGATCTCTTCAGTAGTCATTCCAGAGTTAGCACTGCTATAACGGAGTTTAGAAAATTAATGCACATTTTAAACAACAGCAACAACAAAAGTGATACATCTGGAAATACGGGCTTTTTTCCCCTTCTCTGCACGTGTGTAACTTGCTATTGTAACACAATTTATATTCCTGGTGGAAGAAAAGATTTCAACAACCAATATCTAATAGTCTGGAAATTTTGCCCACAACCTTTAAAATGATCTACTTGCTTGTATTACAAATATTTTCATCTAGGCCAGGCTTATTTATTGTGACTGTTTGTTCTCTGTTATGCTTTGTGCACTCACTGATGAAAATGCTTCTAGTCAAAGTGGTGAATTCAAAACACAGCAACTCAATAAAAACTTTAATTAATCGAGACATGAGTAAAGTGTATAAAACTGTCACATAGTGAAGAAAGGATAAAATATTCTAATTGAAAGTGTCATCTCATTGGTGAAATACTTTCACTCTCTTTTACTACATCCTTATACACGTGTCCTTCAGTAAATGAGCAAATACCCAAGGAAAAAATGCCTGACGAACCTCAAGTGTAGAGAAAATAAGTCCAAATCATATTTATGCCTAATAATTATTTAAAAAAATCAAACCACACAAGTAGAATATTTGAAAGTAATAATGGCAGTGGCTTTGAAAAAACCTCAATTTAAGACAGATATGCAACGTAAAATAGTTTGAATCAAGTCAAAGCACTTTTATGAGAACTTAATTCAGGAGTTAATTAAGCAAAGTGACAAAAAGTAGAAATTAAAAATCAGATACCACAACTGTGACACATAAACTTAGTTGTTAAAAATTAGGACATCTGTAGAGCACTTTTAAAATCTATAGATAACAATTTAGTCCTTAAGTGTAATTAGTAGCCAGCATTAGGGTCCCTTTGAAGTTCATGGCAGAAAGATGATGCTTAGGGATGAAGAGTGAAGAAAATAATGAACTTGCATGGGTGTCCAAATATTTCACAAAGCAAAAGCTAGTCCAATAACACCATAGAATAATATATTTCATGATTTAAAAAAAATAATGCAAGCACCGCAGTTGGCTATTCTTACCTGTTTTTTGTGGCCCAATTACAAGGAATTTTGGTAAGTGGTCACAAGTTTTCTCTCTGGACCAGATGTCTTTGTGCCGTTTATCATCACATGGATTCTGTGAGAAGGAAGAGTAATACATTTTATTGTGTAATGAATGACTGGCTCTATTCCCTATAAACTGTTCAAAAGACAGAACCAAATTCTTACCTGATGCCCTAGAGCAAGGAGTAAGACCCTGTTTTGGCTCTCTGATTTCCAAATGGTTTCCTTACAAAGTGACTGGCGCCTTCTTTTCCTTCAGGTCTAGAGGTCTGGCTCAAGCTGATCCTGCCTTCATCCTCTTCTCATTTAGGTTCTAACTGCTGAGATCCCACTTTGTTCTGGATTCATGTTTTACTTCTGTATACCTGAGCCTTAGCTTGTTTTAACCTAGTTTGACCATAGTTTCTTGGATATCTGGCTTAGTCCTCATCTTTTTTATGTTTCTTTCCTCAGAGGTTAGAATGTCATCCTTGAATGCCAGACTTAGCCAAATTTTCCTCTCCTTTTCACCTGTGTGCTATTCTCTGCTGATCCAACCACCCTCTAAGTTTGGCTACACCCCATAAGCTGACAGCATCTGGATCAATATTTCTAGCCCCTACCTCCTTCCTGAGCTCTAGACCTATATTTTAAATTGCATATGTGTCATTGCATTGTAGAGGTGGTGAGGAAATTCCACAAATAAAATTTATTTTCGCAAATAAAATTCTTTCTAAAAAACATATGTTGGGCATTAAAACAACTATAATTACATATTTATTATCCAAATATTAAAAATGACTAATTATAGTTCATGTTTGTGTACTTTAGCCACATCTTTCTCTAATACCATGTCACCAAAGTTCCTCTGAAGAATCATTGTTGGCACTATGATCTTGTTTTACCTTTTCATAAAATTGCCTGCAATTCTTTTCCAGTTGCATTCATGGTTAATAAATCTGAAAATGCTGAAACTTTCAATGGACGCTTCTCTTATGCCACTATATTTTTAACTGGGGAAATATTTTCTCCATTTGGTTCAGATAAGTTCAGAGCAAATTTGATTAAAGAGAAGTATTTTCAATTCTAATTGTTTTCCATATTGAAATATCTAAATATTAGAGACCAAACATTTTCCCATTTATTTTTCATTGGGAGTGTCTTTCTTTGACAAATATTTTTCAAGATAAAACTTATCAAATAAGTTCTCTTTAATTATGATTCTTTTGACTATTTTGCCAAATATAGGTGCTGAAAAATCATAGACTTCGCAATATTATTCCATTCTGACACAGACTATAAGTCTATCTAATTAAAAATAGAAAATCCATCAAGAAATGCTTATCACAGTTGAACTTCCAAAGTTCAATTAAAGAATGCCAAATTAAACCTCCCATTTCATTTGAATTCTCATTGCTTAATTAGCTTAGTTTCCTCCTGTCTTGCTTTGAAGTTTTTTTTTTTTTTTTAAATATGGGGAAAGGCACTAAAGGAAGAGAAAAATGTTATTTAAACATATTTTTTCTCAAAATAATATTTTTCTCAAAAATAATATTCAGAACCAATTCTTCTCAGTGTCCTTATATAGACTGAAGGGACCCAGATCATCCTGACCCCACAGATATTAACATTGACCTACTATATTGATGACGTGATGTTAATTGGACCTGGTAAGTAACAAGTGGCAAGTTCTCTGGCTGCCTTGGTAAGATGGGTGGACTCCAGAAGCTGGGAGATAAACCTGCAAAGTTTCAGGAACCTATCACTTTGGGGGTCTTCTGAGCGCCAGTGGTCTGGAGCATGCCAGGACGTCCTCTCCAAAGTGCAGGGTGTGTTATTGTACTTTGCAACTCCTACTACTAAGAAAGAAGCACAGTGCTTGCTAGGCCTCTTTGGGTTTTGAATGCAGCATTTTATTGCACTAGAGAATACTGCTCTGAGTTACCGACTGGACAATGCAGAAAGCTGCTAGCTTTGAGTGAAACTCAGAACAAGAAAGAGCCCTACAAGAGGTAAGGCTCAGGTACAAGCAGCCCTCCCACTTGGACCATACACCCTGGCAGACCCATGGTACCATGGCATCTGTGTATAAATGAATGCCAAAAATGGAGTTTTGGTCAAGCCCCAGAGGAAAATCACAATGTAGACCCCTAAGGTTCTTCAGCGAGGTGTGCCATCTGCAGCAGATAATTTAAACAGTTACTCCTGGTATGCTGCTGGGCCCTGGAAGAGACAGTACTTGTCATGAATTTTTAAAGTCATCATGTGGCCATAACTGGCCAAGATAAGCTGAATATTGACACACCCACCAAGTCATAAGTTCATGTGCACCCAGTAGCAATTCATTGTAAGATGAGAGTGGTATATCTGGGATTGCTCTCAAGCTGATCCAAAAGCTACAAGTAACCTCTACAAACAAGTGACCCAGACCCCCATGTCACCCATCACTCTTCCACCAGTGCCTCTCCATCAGCTCATTCCTATAGTTTCATGGCAGGTTCCCTATAATCTGCTGATGAAGAGGGAAAAATCCAAGCTTCGTTTGTGGATGGGTTGACCCATATGTCGGTAGAAGCCTAAAATGGACTGCTCTGCACTATAGCCCTATTCAGAAAGGTTCCTAAAAACCAGTGGCTAAAGGAAAACTTCCAATTGGCAGAGGTGTGGGCACTGTCCCCCATCTACTTTTCTGTGGGTAGACTAGTAGCCCAAGGTAAAGATGTAACAGACTAATAGGCAGTGATTAATGTGTTGGCCAAGGGACTTAAAGGAGCAAGACAGGAATTTCAAGGCTAAGAAATTCTAGCATGTGGATGAAGCTATGATAGTGACAAAAAATTGTGATGACTTTTGGATTGTACATTAATGTACACCAGAGAATATCCAGTGTAGAAGAGTGCTAAACAACCAAGTCGACAGGACCACTCAGCCAGTTCCCAACATTCCCACCAGTCACCTAACCCCTGTCCTCAGCCAACCCAGTGCTGGAAAAATGGGCTCATGAATGGAGTAGCCATGGTAGCAAGATGGAAGCCATTCATGGGCCTTCTTCTCTCAAGTCTGCTAGTTACAGCTGCTGCTGAACATCTGCCCTGTCAGTAACAGAGACCAATTCTAAGTCCCAGAGGCAGCACTATTCTGCCACTTAGCAGAAAATTGATTACGATGGACACTTCCATTCTGAAAAGGGCGGTGATTGATCCTGACCTTAGTTGACAAATATTCAGAGAATGGATTTGCCTTCTCTGCTTACATGGCCTTGGCCGGTACCACTATGCAAGCCCTCACAGAGTGTCTGACTCATTGATGTGATATCTCACATAATATCGCATCAGATAAAGGACCACTTCTGGTAAAGGAAAGGCAGCAGTAGGTATAAGCCATGGGAGTCACTAGTCCCATCCCATACCCCACTGTCCAGAAGCTGCTGGCCTGATAGAGTGGTGGGAAGGCCTCTTAAAAGATGCAGTTGAGGTACCAGCTGAGAGATAAACTGAACTCTTTTAATCAAAAACTATTAGTTCGTGTTGTGTCTCCAAAGGGTAGTACAGTTGTGTCCAGGAATTAAGGAATGGATGTATGGGTGGACCCATTCCCCCTCATTTCCAATGACTTACCAGGAGAATGTGTGCTTTCTATCCCCACAACATTAAGGGCTGTAGGTTTAGGAGTCCTAGTGTCCGAAGCAGGGGTCTTCCACCAGGAGACACAGGAAGAGGCTCCCCACACTAAAAGCTGCAGGTGCCGCCTGTTCACTTTAGACTCCTTGTGCCAGGAGGCCAGCAGGCATGGAAATGAGTCACCATCCCGATAGGGGTAATGGCCCTAATCAGCACGAGAGGTGGAACAGCTACTATACAGGGAGAGCAGGGAGAAATGTCTTTGGCACTCAAATAATCCACTGGGTTACTTGTTGGTACTTCCATGTTTAGTTTTAATTGTAAATGGGAAAGGACAGCAACTATGATCTGATAAGTTCTGGGTGGAGCACCAGAACGGAGTCTACCACAGCGTACTTTGCACTTCACAAGTTAAGTTACTTTTATCCAGGCATAGTCTTTCTTTGTCATTATTCCTGGGGAAATTTATGAGATGAGAGTTAGTGGGACCAAACTAAAGCTGCTGCTACTGCCGTTGGTCTTGAGACTGTACCTGACCCACCAGGCCAGCCATCTGGACCAGCAGAAGTGCCAGCCAAGAGTGGAGGAAATCCAGCACAGGGGATAGAGGTGGGAGAAAATGTGTATTGCTTTCAGTTGGGATGGATCGAAGTCCAAGTGGGGACTCCCAATGACTCTCCTTTTATAAGTTTCCCCAGGAATAGTATTCACACAATCCTAGAAAAATTGTGTCTGGAAGGAGTGAATGTAATAAGATAAGCAAGTAGAGCTAAGTGGTAAAGTGGACAGTGGGGGATGCTCTTCTCCCACTGAAAAGATTCTCTTTTCTGGCCAGGGCAATACCCTACACCAATTCCCACTCCACCCCTACCAGCTGCTAATGGCCCCCAGATGGGGAGATTGAGAATTGCCCTTGGTGAATAGGTGCCACCTGACAGGAAGCTATGCATCCCCTCCCCACTCCCCAGGGGTGGCCCACATCCAGTGACTGACTGATCCTGGTGGTAAAAGACTGACCTGCTTGCCTCAAGGTGAGACAATTCGTGTGTGGGATCAGCTCTCTCCCTGAAGACCAGATCAAGGCTAGACTTTACCTGAGACTACATCCTTGCTCAGCTCTTTCCCCTTCTCCATCTTGTTCCACTTTTTTCCTTATAGGTTTTTCCTGAGAGCATTTCCTCAATAAATCATTTGCAACCAAATCCCTACCTCAGACTCTGCTTCTAGAGAACACTAGTTTGACAGTGACCATTCATGCTCTGTGAAATTAAAAGATGCTCTTGATCTGAATGCATCTTCCATCTCCAGCTCCCACTGGAACAGGAGAGAAGTACAATATAAAAAGACTAGGAACGTATAAAGACAACTGCATTATTTGAGAATTCGCCTTGGAAAAGGTTAGGTTATCCATCTTGGATTTCTATATGAATTCATCTATAAAAACTGTGATAAAAGGAGTTAATTACAGCCAACAAACTTGACATTTATCATCTATTTTATATAATAACTAAAATTTTATTTTCTTTTTACCAGTGTCTCTGTTTTCTGCAATCTTTTTACTTAGTATTCAATCTCAAATGCTCCATAGTCTAGCTTTAGCTTAACTCTCTAACCATAATCTTCACTGTGGCAGAGAAGACTAAACTATCTGGTCTCCTTTTCTTCCTTAGGTAACGAGACATCCCCTATTTTGCTTAGTCTACGGGTTCCCAGCTAGAGACTATATTTCACAGTCTCTCTTGAATCTACACTTCTTCACATGAATAATTTCAGTCCAAAGGAAACTGAGCCAAAATAATGTAAAATATCTTCTTAAGGATAAATCCACTGTCTGGATTTCCCCTTTCCTCCTTACCGCCTGCTGTAAAATGGCTCCAATGGCAGCATGTGCATTAGGTTCGGAGGTGGAAGCCACATATGTGTTGAACACCTGCCAACCTGGGGCCCCAGATGACCACGTGGAACAGGGTTGTCTCTTTCTCCTAGACTGCTTGACCATTTTTAGACAGTTGTATGAGTGAGAAATACATTTCTATTTTATTTAGCCACTATATTTTTTGAATGTCATCATTATAGCAACATTGCTTGTACTCTAGCTCAATGAATTTCAAAGCACTCATCTGTGAGAAGGTAAGGAACTTGTGCCAGAATGTGAGTGACTGCACTGCTTGCTTCAACAAGAACATCCTGCTACAAGAAAAAACTAAAAATTCCAGCTGAAGCAACCACCGTGCTTAGTGATATACTTGGTTTACATGTTGACACAAGCTTCTTGTCTCATGGCAACTCAGAAACAAATTCAAGCCTGTTTATGGACCACACTTTGAGTAGCACAGCCCTGAACTAACAATTGCCAACACCAACCTATTGCTTCAGTTATACTGTACTCGCTATAGATGTACTCATGCCTGCATGTGAATCTTCGAATAATTTATTTTTCTATGCAATGCTCTTTTGATTTTTCCCCAATCCATAGTCAAAATTTTACTCATTCTTCTAGCTTAAGCTAATATCTCCCATAAACCTTCTTCTTTATTTGAGGGGCAGCATAGCCCAGCTGGTAAGAGTGTGAGCTCGGGAGGGAGACTACCTGAGTCTTGCTAAGCAATTTTCCTAAATTCTTTGGGGCTCAGTTTCGTTACCCGGAAAATGATGATAGATAGTATCTACCTCATCAGGTTATTGAGAACATTCAATGAGTTAATATATTTAAAACTATTAAATGGTGCTCTATAAAAGAGAAAGCTTATTATATGATCCCACGTTAGCCTCTTCTTTCCTTTGTCCAGATTAGTTAGGCAATTGGAGCAACAGAAAGAGGTTACTCTTGCTGATCAACTGGTCAATTGTGGCCATTCACCCCGAGCACAGGCTTCCTGGTCCACTGTCAGAATGCACTCTGCCTCAGGCAGCTGTTCTTCTGCAGGAGAAATTTTCCCTCAGTCAGATGGCTAGACTTCTGGGATGTATGAGCTATTTCATAGGGAAATAGCCTGGAGTTTCTTTAGGCAAACTTGAGGATACAAGAAGCCCCGCCAGACGACCCAAAGACCCCTATATAATCCTAATTCAATTTATCTCTGGATGTGCTTGCTGTCTGGCTCTTGCAACTCATCCAAATAATTGTTTGAGCATTTGTCATAGTTCAGGTCTCATCTCAAATACCACCCCATGCAAGAGGCCCATCCTGATGACCAGAGCTGAAGCTCCTCCTCCCACTCCTGTCTCTCTGTGACAGCTCCCAGCCGTGTTTTCTTCATTGCATTTTAGTACCTGAAATTAGTTTATTCATGAACACATTTATCATAGTTTTATATTATATTATATACATATATAACTAGCATAGTTACATTTATAATAATTGCATAAGAATGTAAGTTCTCTGAAGAGAAGACCTCTGTCTACTTGGTTGATACAATCTAGTACATAAGAAGCACTTGATAAATATGGGCTGAAGGAATGATTAACTGACTTCGGACAAACATAGCAAATATTTAGTAATAGACATAGACAGATTTTGGTATATGTTTGAAAACTAACACAATATGAACTGTGTAGACATTTTACTTCCAAGACTCACACCAAAAAACCATTCAGTCCCCAATGATGTCTTTCGTGGTGGCCCCAGGAGCTAGCTATTGCTATTTACTCACACCGTCTCTATAGAACTTAAACAGTATTTTCCTCATATTATCATTTAAGCTCTTCATTTGTAAAGAACTTTATTCCTCAACTGTCTTTTAGACATTAAACACTAGGAAGGCAGCTCCCATGACCTATACTTATTGAGTCTCCCCACAAATAATTCAACAAAGAACAAATCTCAGAGTAGGTGTTAGTTCATTTGCTCAAAGGGTGTCTCTATGCTCAGCAAAGGTAGATGAGCAGACTGATTGACTCTTCAGTGCCACTGCTGAAAATCAAAGTCTTTCCTGAGATATTTCTTGGTTCTATATGTCTAACTAGGCCACTCATCTTCTTTAATTCTGTACACATGTCTTGGCCATTCAATTTCTGCAGGAAAAACTGGTGAAATATTCACAGAAATAAGAAGATTCAATATAAGACTTGAAAAGAACTTTCTTTGACTCTAACACACAGAACATGGATAACCATGGCTTGTTTTGGCAGACAAAAACACTTGTTATTTCTAGTTGTGCTTCCCAGGAAGTTATGCTGATAGGCGTAAACTGTCAAATAAAACTACCTGGATGCTAAGATATTACAATACTTGCTGTTTCAAATGTTTTGATTACCAACAATTTAATTTACATCACTTCAGCTTTTCCTGTAGGTGTCTTACAGTCCATGGCATTTGTATACCCAATCGAGGCAGATTGTCTTTCTTCATAACTGCATTCCTTCTATGTTTTGCTATTTTAGGGCTTTTCAGATGTCCATATTTCTTTTTTCACCTCATTTCCTGGCATGTTTCCCCTCATATGTGTTAATCACAACTTTATTAACAGGATGTTTGCATTTCCCATTTTATAGTCTGAAAATGTTTGTTTTTACTTTTCCTATTCTGACTTTCCTTATAGCGTCTGAATATTTGAATAACAGCTAACATAATATCTAACTTTCATTGATTACCTTCTATATTCCAAGCATTTGCTTGACACAGATTATTTCTAATCCTCGGAGCAACCTGGCAAGACAGATATTATTGTTCCTTCCTTGTAACTGAGGAAGCTGAGATGCAAGGTGCCTTATTTAGGTCTTGTTGAAGGTCATACGGCAAGTCAGTTTCGGATTTGGAATCCAAAGTTGGGTTGTCTCTGTAGTTAAATTGTGCGTGAGTGTGTGTGCAATTGTGTATGTGTACAAGTGTGTGAGACAGAGACAGAGAGAAGTTTCTGGTAATGACTAGGAAGGTCAAATGGTCTTCCCAAGGAAAAGCAAAGGATTTTGTTGCACTTTCATACTTTAGTCCATTACTAATGTTTTAATTTTAAAAGTCAGAAAATTGCAAAGCAATTATATCCCTTTTCATTCTCCAATCTGATTTTTCCCTGCATATCTGAAACTGCTCTAAACAGTAATTTACTGTTTTAAGCATCTAGCGCTATACATAGATTGAAACTTTGAAAAAAATATTCTTTTAAAATTGCTTTCGGCAGCTTATGGTTACAGTGCCAGTGTGGTGTGAATGCCTGTGACTCGGCTCTCACACAGGTGACGGGGATGCGGGTGGCTTTTTTCCATGGAATATATGATGAGGTGTGGCAGGTTTACTTTTAGGTAGACCTAAGTAAGGGGGACAGAAGATTCCCTGAGATGATGGACCGGACTTAGAAAGGGCAGTAAATTCTGATGAAATCATGTTACTTAGAAGGGTACGAGCACCCAGATTTTTTGTCTCCAATTAAGGAAAAATTTCAAATTTGCAATCAAGCTGAAAACACGTATTTTAGAAAATCATACTACTTACCTTTTCCTAAAGTTCATATTTTTATAGAATACGTGAAAATAACTTTTGTTATTAGATCTAGTTATTCCAATCCACATTGTTTTTTCTCTACTAAAAATCTGCTTTGCTCATTTCTTCTCCACATCTTTCACTGACAAGGACACTGTGGAATTATCATTTAGATTGATTATCCCCTCTCAAGTCATGTGCTTATTCCAGATAACTAGGACATACCTAGACCTTAATAGGTGAAACTTTAAAAATGCCCAGTGCTCATGGTAGAAGAATTATTTTGTTAATTAGAAACATTTCTGAGATTCTTGCTTTCCTCTTCATTTCTCCTCTGTTTGCCTTCTGCTGCTCTGACCTCATTGTTTAAAGGAGAATGCTATGAAACCTGTTTTTCTTTTTAAATTCTTCTTCTTCCTCTCTATCTGGTTGTATCATTTTTCAATTTCTTCTGCTTATTAAGTTTTGCCATGTACATGTCTTTAAACAAAATCCTTTCCCAAACCTGTACTATAGAGGCTGCTGACTTTTCATTTTCTGTCTCTCAATGTCGTTTAAGTCTAATACGATCCAGTACACTGATGAGGAAGTTTAATACTCTAGAGATGTTTATTCTAAATCAACAAACCCTTTTGGAGAAACTCAGACACACACCATCTTTACAAAGACTCAACTCCACTTGCACACTATGTAAACCCTGCCAGTCCATCACCTCCTTGGAGAAGCCTTTCCTTTCCGAGTGCACTGATCCGCAATGAATGCTCTCTCCAAAGAACTTCGGGAGCACTTAACAGCCTGATTCTTACTCAAACTTTTCTACTCAAGCGCTCTGAATCCCCGAGGAGTGTAAATGCCAACCTCTGGGGGTGGGAGTGGGTACAAGGGCCTGTGGCTCTGTGTGAGTCTGGGGTGACAGCCCCACACGTGCGGCTTAAACACAAAGTACCCCTGATTTATTCTAAACATCTGTGCATTCTTCACCACATTATACCCGTGTTTATTTAAACAAATTGATCCTGTTGGCATGAAATACTCCCAGAGTAAAACTGGCCCCAGGAGAAGGTGACAAGTTTAGTTTGTAATTCTGAGTATTTTCAATCAGATGACTGCACATTCTTGCATCTAGTACCTTATGTGTTATTATTTATGGTTTTATGAATCTCTTGTCAGGAATCTAAACAGCCAACTCAATACAAGAAGCTGTATTTTTAAACCCATTAATTAGTCTCATATAGGGTATTCACTCATAGTATGACGTTGAAGTTAGCAGATATTTCTGTAGGGAACACACAAAAAATTCAGTTGAACTATTTTTTTGTGTTATACTTGGATTAGGTGCTCAAAATATATTTGTTTTATGATAATTTTAGTTCAGAAAATATAAAAGCATTATAACCTCATTTTATTTTATTTTAGTAAGCTATCTGCAAGCAGTTTTTCTGACTAAACTTCAGTAAGTTATTTGTGGGGAATTTGACACTTGACAGGGTCATATCTGCAACTGATTGACAGGAAAAGGAAAATTCACAACTTATGTTACGATTTCTGGACGTCAGACTATCTGACAACCTTGTGTAATCAAAACAGTGAAGTGCTTAATTGTAAGTGAAAGAATTAAAATTATAAGGAATTGTCTACATATTTAGGAAGGATTCCTGAAAGATTTAAATACTATTCTGAGGGAGGAAGAGAAATGCAACACAGTAATACATAAATCAAATTGTAATTAGGAAAAAATAGGTAAGATGATAATGAAGTCTGTGCCTCTACTCTGCCATCTGGGAAGTGATAAAAAACTACTCCGGCTATTTCACTAGAAAGGCTGAAAGATGAATAAATGGAAGTAAAAAATATAAAATTATAGAGCTCTTATTTCCCCAGCTGTGGGGGTAATTACTTATGGATCAATCCTCCTTTAATCTCAGTGTCTCACTCACAAACAATTTCTACCACTTTTTCTTTGAAGATCTCACTTTTTCACAACCATGAAGCTATTCAGGTTTAGATTATGGTCCTAACTTCAGCTCCTCCCAGTTCTTCCTTCTCCTGGAGAAAGTCTTCTGGTATAATCTTTACTGGCCAACATGGTTTTTAAAAATTATTATTATTTCACTCTCATCTTCAGAACCTATAGATACTTGCTTCTTGTTGCCTATAAGATCCAAATTACTCGGGTAGCTTTCACAGCGTTCCTGCCTGCCCTGTATGTGTTCCTCAAGGTTATTTCCCACCACATCCCTACTCTTCTCTAAGAAGCAAGTGTGTCACTTTTACTGCTCTTTGTGCACGCACACCCACACGTCTGCTTTTGCTTATTCATTCATGAGATTTTAAAGACAGCGGTTACGGCACGATGCTAAGTTCTAGGTTACAACACGAATAACTATAGTCTTACCCCTAAAGGTTTGCATGAGCTGGTATATGACAGGAGGTGTGTCTGCAATACCATGTGGTAAGTGCACTAATAGTCATAAATAAGGTATAGAGAGGAATAAATATGAAGACAAATTTATAACGTCATTTTGTTCACATAACAAGGAGCTATTATGGTTTATAAGTTCTATGAAGGCAAAGATTTTCTTTTTATTTTGTAGTTACTTCAAAAGTATGGGTCAAATAAATTCACACTGAATTGACCATCAGATTCTTCTGAAGTAACAGGATATCCCTGAAATTTCCTTCTACAGAGAGAGTTGATGATAGAAGTAGATTTATTTTTATAAATGTAAAACTACCATCTTGGTGTGGTTGGAACTACACTGGAGTAGCAATAAGAGCACCTGAACTTTAATCCTGACTTGTCCCTAATAAGCCAAGTGACTTAGAACAAGAAATTTTACCACACTAGGTGTCATCCACTTCTTCTAAAATGAATAAATTGGGCTAGATGTCCCTAATTGCTTCTCCTGCTCTTATAATCTGTAATTCTCTGTGTCAGCATTCATTTATTCCTTCTAAGACAGATAAAAATAGAATCTACAGTGTGTATGTCACCAGATCCTATGATTTGCTCATGTCCCAAATACTCAAATCTCAGCATTTCTAAGCTGGAGTTGGAGGATTTCATAGCTCGAATCAACAAAGGTGCTAACCTCCTAAGGTTAACACTCTCTGCTTTGCTTTCCTGCTGTAATCCTGGAGACACTGGCAGGCAAGAGAGACCACAGCTCCTTGAGCATTCCCCTCGTCCCAGAGGCAAGCTGGAAGCCACATGACGCTTGGCATGTTTGTTGACAGTGAGACTAGAGTGACTGAGTGAAGACGGAGACTGAGCTAACCTGACAGTTTAAAAGCTTGAAAGCATCGATTAGTGAATGTGCAAGAACCTGACCTTTCAACTGCCTCCGTGCCGCGTTTTTGGTTTCTATGTGAGAGTAAGAAAAATGAGGGAACCCCACTCTTTCATACTTCATAGTGATTATTCTAACAAAACAAAGGGGCACATGAATTAATGGGTGCCCGTGAGTATAATTTTATGAGAATTACACACTAGGGACTAAACTGAGGAGGAAACTCTCTGGGATAGAATTTCTTGTGTGTCGTCAGCACATATTCTCACAGAAACAGCTTTGAAAGAATCGGCTTCCAGTGAGGGGAGCACAGACACGTTCTGTGGTGCCCTTGCCATGCTGGCCATTGACAGATATTCATATTGCAATTTCTAATTAGGTGACAAAGCAGTTTCCCATACATAGTAGTTGATGCTAATGAAAATTTACATAAGGAACCAAAGAAAGTTAAATAGATGTGAAGAGGGTTGTTTTGCACGTTTTCTTTTCATTTGTGGTAATAAAAAAGTGTGAATTGAAAATCTAAGGAGAAATAACAGTTGACTTACTGTTTAAAAGTAAAACACGCTAAATAAGTAGTCGTGCTTATAAATACAAAAAGGTACCTGAACGCTTTATTTTGACAATATATAATAAGAGAAACACAATACTAATCAAGCCTCAGTCTGTAGGGTTGTGAGGAATGGGCTATCAAACATTGAATTAGTGCTGGTTATGCTTATATATATATTTTTTTTTGTTCAGGAAGATTTGTCCTGAGCTAACATCTGTGCCAAGCTTCCTCTATTTTGTATGTGAGTTGCTGCCCCAGCATGGCCGCCAATGACTGATGTAGGTCTGCGCCTGGGAATGGAACCAGGCCACCGAAACAGAGGGTGCCGAACTTAACCCCTAGGCCGTAGGCCTGGCCCCTACTTATATGATTTTTGTAAAATTAAATTCATATTGTATAAAGGACAGGATGATAATACATACAACTCTTTTGTGGCTTTTTTGTGATGATAAATATAAATATGAAAAGAAGAGATAAGGACCAGGGAAAAAAGAAAGTATTATGCACTTATCTTTACTTAGCCATTGGCAGTGTTTTGGATGCTTATAATTGGCAAAGATTATCAGATTTGCTTCAATAAGTCAACTGTCCTCACAGTCTCATGTTTCTGAGTAATCCCATCTTGAACTTAACTATCCTTCTGTATTCTATTCCTTGTTTTCCTTCTTAAATATATTTGAGAATATATAGCACTTTGTTAATGGGAAATGTTTGCAATTTTATTGAATTTTTCCGTCAAAAGAAACCAAACAAATAATATAATTCACATGATAGCAAAGCGAGTCTTTTAGTAAAAAACATTTACCCTTGAGTGTTATTTAAATACTCTTATAATAAGCTATGATTCAATAATATATATATAAAGACTCCTAGACATATATAAACTACAACAACAATAACAAAAATCTGTGAACTCCATGCAGCCTTTTCTGATTAATTTTATCATTCATTAAGAATTTCCTAGAAATTGGCATATATGATGCTATTCAAAATTAAATTAGTAAATTAGTAGTTCTAATTTTCGTTTATACCCTCAATCAACTAACATAGTATTTTACGTTTAACGAAAATTCAATCAATATTTAGAATCGTCATGTTGCCAAATCATATTGGAACTGGCCTATCTTTTTTTCTAAAGGAAAAGGAAGAGTAGAGCTTGGGAGCAGTGACTGACTTTTTATGTGTCAGCTATCTGCAAGCTTTATTAAGTTGGCTACTTTTTATTGTTACTGTGCCATGAATTATAGATATCTCATAAATAAACATCTGTGATAAAAGAATCAATACGTTATCAATGATTTATCAATTTTATAAGCATGTGAGCACTTTTGAGTAACTCCTATTTACAGGACACAATGCTTTGCCTTTATGAAATTCAACACCTACTTGGCATGACTGTATCCACTCTCATAACTATTCTTTATGTACTTACCTGTTTGTCTAACTTATACACCAAACACGTATATGGTCAAGCAACTTATTGGAAGGGGAAAAGAATTAGAATATGTAGTTCAACGTAAACACAAATGGTAAGGGCTGCTGAATTAATCATCAGAATAAGGTATGATTTACTGTAGCAGTAAGTTTTAAAACACATTTTGAAATATATAACAGCGAATAATAAGAACAAGAAAATCCTCCCCTGACTTTGAGAGAAAATACTGCATTTTCTTCTTCTTTGCATTCCCTAGAGCAACTGGCCTTGCCTTACATATAGTACATGCTCAATAAACATGTGCTGGATGAATTCCTGATTATATAGACACAGAGTGGCATGTGACATGAATTATGGAATAAAGAGAAATGCAGAGTCTTGAGGAGAGGGAGAGAGGACAGTAAAAAGTCTGTTTCACAGTGATTTTTCATTAATGATGATGCTACCCCTCTACCGACTGCTTAGCAGGGAACTATCTGATCTGCTCTCTGCAGCCAGCTTATTGATTGTGTGGGTCAATGTAATCTGGTGAACAAAGAACCAAGAAAGTGGGAGGTAGCATTTTCCTAGATAACTGCTAAGAAGCAGAGCAGATAGCGTACATTTTCATGCTTTGAGCCTGAGTGGCTCCCACATGAAGTTGAATTATTTGTAACAGCAATCCTAAAACTGGCAATTCTTTCTTTTATTAATAGATCTGATCCAAGTAAAAGATTAGTTAGATTTAAAGAAACATGAACACATATTAAAGACAGAATCTGTACGAGCATGAGAACAAAATTGCTTTTCTCTTTTTATTTACACTATCTGTGTTGTACACATATATATCAGGGTCTATTTATAGGGTCTTAGATTATGGTGGCCCTTGGTTTCTATCTCCCTAGATACCTAATGCCTAACCATTTTCATTGATAGTTTAGTGCTCACACTAAATGTGAGTCCAATGATTAACTCCAAGAAGACAGCAACAGTAAAACAACATCCTCAATGCAAGATTTCCAAACCAACCAACCAAACAAAACTCCAGACAAACAAAAAGTGAAAATACTTAATCCATAAAACAAACAAAAATATTATTGAAGAGAATGAAGCTATTGTATGTAAAAGTTCGTGTTAAATGCCAGTTTTAATATCTCTAGCAGAGTTTCAAACACAACAATACTAGGCAATCATAAATTGCTAGTTTCTTTCCTCCCATCCCAGGAGAGAATGTTGAAAGTTACCTGCCAGAGAGGATCTTTTTGCTCAGGGAAGAGCTCAAAGTACTTGTGGGCTAGTTGCACTGGTGGCAGAGTTTGCAGTTTCAGGTTGGTCCAGCTCTGCACGAAGTTGGCCAAGTTGACAAAGGTATATAACCCTAGGCGGTCATTCCCGTAGTTCGACAAATGGGTCATGAAAATGCTGATCTGAAAGATAAATAAAAATGACCATAAAATATCATATGCATAAGCTAAAAAGGAACATAGAGGCTCTAGGCAGCACCTCACCTCAACTTGGAATTTCATGAGAAGTGCAATTATCATCTTAGGAGGTCTTATAAACTGAATTGTGCCCCCCCGCATTGATTTATTTGTTGAAACTCTAATTCCCAATGTGACTATATTTGAAGATAGGGCCTTTCGAGAAGTAATTAAGGTTAAATGAGGTGGTAAGAGTGGGGTTCTAATCTGATAGGTCTCATGTTCTTATAAGAAGAGCAAGAGATATCAGCGCTTTCTCTCTTTCTTCCCCTCCAGGGGCACACAGAGAAGAGGCCAAGTGAGGACACAGCCAGAAGGCGGTCATCTATAAGCCAGGAAGAGATGCATCACCAAAGGCTGAATTTGTTGGTACCATGTTCACAAACTTCTAGCCTCAAGAACTGTGAAAAAAATAAATGTTTGTTGTTTAAACCACCTAATCTCCTGTTATGGCAGTTTGCAAAGACTAATACGGTGGAAAGCTACCACACATTTGATTTCTATTTCAAAGTCACTCTTAAACTCACTCAAAACTAAAACTGAAATTGAGATTGGCATCCCTTCACTGTTCATTAAAAGTAGAGTATTACTTTCCATACTAATTTTCTCCCCCACTGTGGAATATACATCATCAAACCCAATTATCTAATAATTTCCAGACTGGTAAAGTACCAGAATTAGACCAGCTCAAAAATTAAACAACTGTTCTGTATCTTTTCTGGTTTAGCTATGTATACAGGTTGAAATGGAGTCAGACTCAAAAAACTTTGTTTCTTTGTGGTCTAATGAGGAATTTTTACTGTAAGAAAGAAACTATTAATGTTTGCATGGAAACTGATTGCATTTAGCTAAAACTCTTCCATACTCACCAATCCTTTTACAATTTTTCTATCTCAATATTAACCCTAAAAGTATCACAGCATTTCGGTATTGTACTTTCATGGATCAGAGATTAAGAAAAAGTGAAATCTAGATTGAGTGCTCTTGAAAGAGCAATAAAAAATTTGAATGTGATTACAGATATAATCTAATATACAATCCATCAGAGATTACAGAAGAAATTAAAAAATACTTAATAAAGGAGAGCTTGCATAATCTTGATCTAAATTGCAGAGATTGCTAATGTAACTCATAAAAAGGAAGTTCATCATTTTCTACCATAAGCAATTTATACTTGTTCCTTAACTTCATGTTATATTCATATGTATTTTAAAATTTATTTTATTGTTATTTAGACATATAAGTATTTCAGAGCAACTAACATAATTAAGTACTTTATTAACGTCATTAGAAAAATGAGAGTGATATAAAGTAGCAAATAATAATATTAAAACAAGTATAATGTGAAATTATCTAGAAAAATAATATCCACAGGTCCGTATTTAGAGGGAAAGTTGCGTCGCATGGCTAATTTTTGTATCGACGCTCACTGAAACTTTTTTAAGCATTTATGTTTCTTGACGTGCTTATTTGGGTTATTTGGGCTATTTTGGAAATAAAAATGGGTTTGCAATAACCATTCCAATATCATGTCATCGCAACCTGGTTAGGATTGTTGGGCACTGAGAAAAGATTATATACTGTAGAACTTTCATTCCCAAGACCTCACATGTCATGGGATAACTGGAAATGCCCAAAAAGCACACCTTTTGTCCTAAAAGTAATAGAACATTAGCTTGTACTAGAATTTAAAAAACAACGCCCTGGCAAGGTAGTGGAAGTTATAAGTCTTATATCAGGTTCATTAAATGCCCTTTTTACTTTGGAAAAAAACGCTGTCTTTGCATGTGTTATACTAGAATGCTGAAAAGGATTCTCTGAGGAAAGCCTATTAAGACGATTGGTGAGACTCTTCACCACGGTTGAAGTCGGGGAGGAGAGTGGGAGAGCTTGGCCCATTGTCCTGAACATCCCTAAATGACATAAAACAACACCTACAGTGGAGATAGTGCCTACTATGCGCTAGGCATGAAGCCAAGCCCTTTCCATATATGAAACTATTAAATCCTCACAACTATCTTATGAGGTAGGTACAGTCATTGCCCCCTTTTACAGATGAAGAAACTGAGTCACAGCTAAGTAACTTGTCCAAGTCCCACATCTAGTCAACGGCGGAGACGAATTCAAAACTCAGGTGGTTTGATTCCCAAATCTGACACGGGCTATACGTGACCCTCACCCAAATAATTTTATTTACAGTTTGATATCCACCCTTTTTTCCCTTTTGCCTTTTTGAAAACAAAAGACCAAGAATATCTTTGTATAGAAGAAAATGGAAAATCTATGTATTATCTTGGCAACTTAAAGTTTTTCTTTTTTCTTTTAAATTGAAATGATGGAAAATAAATTATTTTTGGAATCTTAAAGGAAAACTTTTGAGACAATGAATTATAGTATCTGAAAAGAATCTTACTGATAGACTGCAAATTTATCTTTGAAGGCAGGATCCTTCCTATCATATTTCCAGTCCATTTTTTCCCCTGGGGTATATTCAGAGCTTTTTACTCTAAAGGTCAAAAAAGAGAAAGGCTATTTTAAAGAACATTCTTTACATAGATTGTTTAGATAGAAATTCCAATTAAATCCCCCAAATGTTAGTGATACAATGTTCTTACTTGAGATTTCTGTGGAATCATTTGAACAGGTGCAGGGTTTCTATGTCACCGATTTTTACACCAGCCAATCTCTCCCTCTCTTAAACTCTTTTTTCTCCCCAAAAAGGAAGTGCCTTCTTGGTAGGACTTAATTACAGAGTTTCTAGAACATAACATGGTATCAGTAGTTGATGACCATATAATTGCAACTGTTGTCATGAGAACTTCTTTATAATTACCACAAAATAATATGCCTTTGATCCCAATAAGTATGCATTTATCTCATGTCACTACTGTAATTAAGAAATAAGACAATGTAAGTAGTATGCTTCAGAATAATTATAGTTTCTCAGGACTGAAATTATTATGAAAAACCAAGCTGCAAGCTGACGGCCTGAAGAAATACAATAACGTCCTGGAAGTCTACCACCTGCCCTCGAGCGTTGTTATCTTAGGATGGAAACTTAAGGCACCTGCGAGTGTCTGAAGTGTGACAAAATCAGAAATAAAAATTCTATTCTAAATGTATTGTAAATAATATTTTTATGTCGTGGGAAAATGCACATTACCATTTCATTAGGGCATTAACACAATGCTTTCAAAAGATTTTATGGCAGACAGTTCCAAATCATGTATCCAGAATTCCGTTAGGAGACCACGCCTTGTTTTCTGAAGGACATATAAAACTTAATGCAGGGTAGGAAAATTCGCCTTCAGAAGAAAGGGGAGTCTGGAGACGCTGTGTGGTTCTAGGCTGAGGCACGCTTCTGCATCTAAATACCCCTTTGCTGAGAATAAAAGTGAGCTCCCTGTGCCGATGGCTGCAGTCATGTTGGACTGGGCAGCATGTGCACAGGCCTTATTGGTTAGAAACAAATTAGTGCTGGTACATGTCAATTGACTGCACTTTAGGAAGAAAAATTCTGCAAGCACAGCTTAGCTGGGCATATCTGGCTTGCTAAAAGCACCTAATGTGCAGACAGAGCATTTTTGTTTTAGTGTTTCTGGACAAAAGACTTGTTTCAAAAAACAAAACCTATTTAGAGAGTGTAGGGAGAATAAGACAAATTAAGAATGGATGTGGTTTGAAGCATAAATAAGGGAAATCAAAGGATATGTAATATGAGATAATAGCAAACAACTAATTTTTCACAGACATAATATATTGCTATTTTTTACATGACTGTGTATGTTCCTCTGTTTATCCTGTCCTTTTATTTATTTATTTTTATTGTCATTTCCTTATATATATAGTAAGAATCTTCTTGCTCAGTATTCCCCAAAACACCTTCTGGATCCCCATGTTACATCGCTGCAAATTGTTTATAGATGCAACTCACTTTACCTCAAAATATTGCTCAGAGATATGCATTGATCCAGACAAGCAGAGCTTTATCTGTCATGTGACAAAGACAGGCAAGGACATCATGTTCAATGGGTGAGTTTAAGAATAAGACATCAAGTGCTAATATCACTAGGCCAACTGCAGCCAGCGGGCCTTGCAGAGGGGCCACCGAGGTCTGGGTGCCATGACTTCTGTCATCAAGCTGGCCTCTGGGCTGTCTCTGTCTTTGCCATTTCTACATATATCTCTCCCTCAACTCTCAACACTCTCAACTCCATTATAACAAACATGAAACAAGTCTGAATTCTTTCCTTCATCTGTCGTAAAAATAGAGAACCAAGCTTGAAGGCATTCTCATGGTCTAATTACTCCATTCATTAGAAACATAAAACAGTGTAGCTTTAACGCAAATGCCAGACACAATATGCATGTGCCAAATTTGCGAAGATCATCACCTATGGAATAAATCAATTTAATGATGTAAATATAGTCCAAGGAAAAAGGAGGCTTTAAATATATCACTGTATAAATCTCGATAATAGGGAGTTAGATAACAGTAATTGAACTCTATGGGGGACCTTTAACGGTGGGTAGAAGCCCCGTCATAGTGACAAACGGGACAGCACTGTATACATGTGGTATGGGGCTATCCTCCCCAGTCTTTAATCGCAAGTTATACAATTAATTGTTTTCTATAGCATTTCATTTTTATCTCTTATGAAAATTGCTAATACTCAAAATATAGGAGAAAGTAAAAAGGGAAAAATAAAATAAAAAATAAAGGCCTCATTTTATCCATAAAATGAAGCATCAATCCCCTCTAAATTGAATCAAAATATTTTGATTGCCAATACCAGAATAGTTTTCTTGCTTTTCATACTTGTATGACAAAAGCAATGTCATTGTAAATTGTATGGATGTTGATATCCATAAGCAGAATATATATGAAGCATAAAGTGGAATTTAAAGTCATTTTTTAGAGCAACATTTTTACTTAAAGTGCACATTAAATGTTTAAATATTAGCTCTGTGCCTTATACTGCTTTTAAATACCAAATCACTTACAGAGTAGTCAGATACATGGTTCCTAGAAAAAAAATACATTATCATAACAAATTTGGAAAGAAATGATAGCTTTGCAGAGTAAGAAGAGATGTGCCCCACTTTAAGGCAGCTCGTTCTGTGCTCATGCTGCAGCACAGTACTTTCAAGATAAGCACTAAATATTAGCAGTTTATTTCCATTTTTGCCTCTGCAGCCCTGCCCCTTTTCAGAATGAGTCCATTGTGTTTAAAAATATGTCCATTAGTTTGTTAAATTATTTATTAGGCTTTTAGTTTTCCTAAAACACGATGCTAAATGGAATATAAGGGAAGGTGCCCCTGATGGCCCATCTGGTGGACTTTGGCATTGTACTTATATTTTTCCTATAAAAGGCAATTTTGTGTTTTTATCTTATTCTGAACATAGGCTGGAACCAACAAGAGATACTAAGAGTCAGATTATGCTTCACATTACCAGTTTGAACTCTAGTGCACATCTGGATTAAACACACGTGACATGATTGAGCAATGATTATAGGCATCCCGGGGCAGCTGTTCAGTCCTGGGCAACTAATAACTTGGCAAATGCTTACATCCATCTTCTCAGATACCCAAAGTAAGAAATATTTGCCCGAACCTAATATAATTATATTTTGCCACTCAATCTAAGAGACCATCATTAGCTTAGAATTCACCATTGAGATATATACCATTTTATTTTTCCAAAATGTAACATATATTGAATAGTTGTCTAATGGTTGATCTCTTCTGAGCACATTATGTCGTTGAATCATAATGTTAATTTATTTCTATAACTTTGCCAACTTGTTTTATGTTCACTTTTGTTGTCTTGCGTGATTAGGTACTAAGAAAACTTCATACTTAGAGAAAAGAAAATGAGGATCAAAGGGGTCAAGTGATCCTTCCAAGATTGTACAGGGAATCCTGGCAAATCCAGTGCTCAAAGTTGGGGTGTGTGAATTCAGAGCCAGTGCCCTTTCACACTCACGTTTCTGCCAGAGACTTTGACAAGAAGTTTATCTAACTTCCTTTCATCATCTGCTTCTCTCCTATCATTTTAATTACTTGGTAGATTTTATCTGTAACAATATTAGGTTAAAACTCACAAGATTTCTTTATATAATTTCCCTAGAATTAGTCCAATGCAAAATTTTATTTATATATTTTTAATTCTTTAAGAAATGGAGGAAATAAAAGTTGATATTTCAATCTCTATCTATACACACATGTACATTTCAACTGCTTGTTGGCTCTGTACATTTCAAGATAATATTTACTGAAAAGAGAAATGATAATTTCAGTTGAGGAGATTAAGAGTTTTCTTAATAGAAATGTGATATAGAAATAGAAAGTAATTCCAATCTTAAAGAAACATGTTTGATTTAGACAGACCTTCCAAGATGTATTCCTCTAAGAACTACTCTTAGAAAGAGAAAGAAAAAGAAGAGAGAAAGAAGAAAAAAAAGGAAGGAAGGAAAGAAAAAAGGAAAAAAGAGAGGAAGGAGGAAAAGAAGGAAGAGAAAAAAAGGAAGGAAGAAAAAGAAGCAAAGAAAAGCTCCAAAATGAAACACATCTCACCATCTGTAGGTCAGATGGACAGGAAAACAGCAGATTACTAAGAGTGATTTAGTTCATGCCTTTAAACGAGCACTCAGAGTCAACTCCAGCCATTGATTCTCCTACTCAGGCTACTTCCCTAAGCAGAAGGGACTCTTTTGTTCCATGTGACTTGTGGTTTAGTGTAAGATGTGCATTACCACAGGCATTTATGATTAATTACTATTCTTAGATGATGCTTTAGCTTTATATGCCCTTGACCATTAAGGAAGTTTATGTTAGATGTGTGAAAAACTAAACCTTTGTTTTTCAATTTGAAGCAGATTTAATGAAGAAAATAACGGTAATCAAAGAGTTTAAAAAAATCAAAAGAGACAGAGATTAAAATATTATCTCAGGAAACTTTACTTATTGCATAAGTCAGAAAACATAGAAAAATGACTTGGAGTTGCTGTTCTAATTCACGTTGGTTTGATTGCACACAGTGCAAACATGAAATGTGGACAATCATGAAATTTGGAACCAGAAAGCCTGGGTTTGAGAGCTGTCTCTCTGTCTTACTGTATTGATTAACTTCTCTGAATATCAGGCTTCTCTACTGTACTTAAAAACGATAACTTAGTTTCCTCCAACGTCATGCTCAGGCGAGTTGGGGTATGCCAAAACACTTTGCAAAATGAAAAACACTGTATGAAAGTTATCATCATTATGCACAATTTAATTAAAGTAACTATAGAATAGTTAACATATCAAATCAAATGATAAATTATTTGATTTATAACTCAGAGATAATAATATATTTTGTAAGCAAAGTTGGCGTTTCTTTGTTCTACTGAAATCAACTGCACATACCATGGGTTATGACAATACATGCAACTTCTAGTTAAACCAGAGAATCTTGGATATGTCTCTATCAGAGTAAAGATCACTAAGTTTGATGCCTAATATATGAAGCTCTTTTGTAGTCTTCATGTTATTTCTTAATAAATGCAAGCTTTATCCACCAGAATCACCTCTGACAGCTGCAGTTAAAAATCAATACAGGAGGAGATTGTTAAACAGACTCCTCTGTTTCATTTCAAAAATTGCAGTGAGTAGATTTTAGAAACAGACACTACTCAAGGGTGGTAGTATGACGAGCTGATGTCTTGCTTTGCCTTAACCCTACACCCTAAATCAAAGAGCACTCCCCAGCCATTTCCCTATCCCCTTGACCCTCAGGGCACTCACCACCCAGCATATTAGGTATTTGTTTGGCTATTTGTTATCTAGTCCCTCACTCCCATGTTAGAATGCAAGCTCCTCAGAGTCCAGGCTCTCTTCCGCTGTAGAGCGCTGCATCCTCAGCGCTTAGTAAGATGCCTGGCATACACATGGGTGTGCAACGAATACTTACTGAATAAACAAATGGTAATGTCCTTGGTAACACACACTTCTTTTGCTAGCAGAAAACGTGGAGTAACTTAATTGCTTTCTAATTATTCCCTATATTCTGAAGATGTGAGGGGAAAAACAAAACATTCTATCCTAAAACCCTGAAAACAGCTGGCATTTAACAGGATACGATGAATTGCTAAATTACATTTTTTGTGTTTTCCATTTCCGTTATCAGAATAAATGCAACAGAAGCTCCATTCTGCATCTGATTATTTACCAGCGTCCCAGTTTTTCAGTCATAATATTTGGTTGGTAAATTATTAACAAATCAGAACTGTTTTGATTCAAGACCAACTAGAGTGTAAACACTGATCTTCCTGAATAAAGAAGTTGGGCAGTGACTTTGTCAAGGCAACAGTAAATAGGGCAGCTGTTCTAACAGAAAGCAGAAGGCTCCTGCTATATATCAGTGAGCAGGAGCTTTTTCTTCACTTTTCTTATACATTAGTAGAGGCCTAAGTCATTAAAAGGCAATGCATGCTCACACCATATCGTTATTGCATACATTTGTGTTTTGTTTTCCTTTAATAGTCAAGTCAGACCTGAGGTTTTAGTTGTCACAGTAATTGCCTTTTAGTATACCCTGATTTTGAACAAAGATCTCCCAGTTTTACACAAAGAGAGACCAACAACCAACGCTGCTTCCCACCTGGGCTATTTAGTACTCCTCTCTTTTCAAGAGATCAAATCTCCTTTCCAATCATGTTGCAATGATGCCACATAAAAGTCATTGAAGTGCAAATATATAACCCCAAGAATAATCATGGGCAGTTCAGCCACTAGGTAGAGAAAACACATCCATTAGTGATCAGTGTAAGCTGCATTAACAGTCTCAAATAGAGTTCGACCATTTTTAATGAAAAAAAAGATCATCTTTATTTATTCAAACAATCAAACAACTGACGAATATTTATTAAATGCCTCCTAAGTGCCTGGGGATATAATTGTGAATAAATTATACATAGTTTTTGCCTAAAGGAACTTAAGGTCAAATGGGGATATACAGAAGAAAATAGTAGATTATAATACAATGTGCTGTGGAAATTCCATGCTCTCTGATATCACACAGGTGCTGGAACTGGGCACTGTTGAAGACGTATGGAAGGGGCTGAGGTCACTTGTTAGACAGAAGGGACTGTAGATGTGAAAGCAGTTGGTGAGACTGTGCATTCGAGAAACTAAAAGTACAATGGGGTCCATGCCAGGGGGTGGGGTAGCAAGAGAAAGGAAAAGACCGGTCCGCAGAGATCTTTTAAATTCTTGAAGGGTTTGGGCTTTAATCCTAAGAATAATGGGGAAACACTGCAAGATTTTCAGTAGGTATGAAACATAGTCAGATATGCATTTTAGGAAATACATCCTGACTGCCTTAGGAAGAAGGGTGAAGATGGGAGGTTCGGAGTCATTTAGGAGGCTTTGATAGGCTTAAGATTGAGATATAATGATTACCTCAACTGTGGCAGTGGAAAAGGAGAGAAATTAAACAGATTCAAGTGATGTTCAGATGACCAAACGTGAAGAGTGATGTCAGCAACATGGCTGAGTAAGATGTCCCTCATTCGTGTCCCTCTCTCAACAGCAACAATTTGTCACACAACCACAGACAAAACTGCCTTTGAGGGAGCTGTGGGATCCAGCATCATATGCCACGCAAGCTGGAAGGAGTTTCCCCACCTGTGCATCAGAAACAGGTATCAGATAACAAGATAACAGACAACCAAGATAACAGATCTTGGTCCCAGGTGTGGACCTGGCAGTGGCCTGTGAACTGGATTCGGCCCCTCTTGGATGTGGTCCAGGGGCCCCTGGAGAACACTGTCTTAGACAATTACCCATAGAAAATAGAACCTTTATGGAAGTCCAGGTTTCCAGTGGAGAAGTTCCAGCACACCATGGTTAGAGCAAAAAAACCGATTTTGGATGCATTGGAGAGCATAAGACGAACAGTTTAACTTTATTCAAGTCACCTTTTCCCCAAGATGGCACAGTTTAGGGCCAAGAGAGATTTTCTTGGCCTGTGATTTCTCCTGAGGGGGAAAGTGAGAGGGTGTGAGCCAGCAGCCAACTTTTCCAGCTGTGTAGAATGCCACCAAAGAGGCCCATTTTTCTCTCACCCCATCCAGAGTCCTGAGTCATGAGTTGAAGGTGGGAAGAGGCTGTGAGAGGGGCAGATAAGATTCTCTGGGGGTATTAAAGAGACATGGATGCCACTAACTGCTTCTCAGACTCCATGAAAAAGCACACCCAGAAGCCTCTGGGAGTGTCTGCCCACAGATCCCTCCAAATAGCACATAGGCAACCCCAGCACTCTGCATGCCTCACCCACACACACTGCCACACTGTCGCCGGCTCTCAGTGTGCTCCGGAGATCAGCAAAGACAAGCATTGGCAGACAGCTAGTGAGCATGTGCAGAAAACCACCAGAGTCTGTGGGCCACAGAGAGACCACAAATGTGAACTTTAGCTCCACCCTTGGGAAAGCAAAAGGGAGGCTGTGAGAACCCAGCCTGGTGCATTGCAGTATCGAGAGAAGGCATACAAGCTTAAGAGTTTGGCCAGGATAAGAAGCAAGAAGGATGGAGCAACTGTATTCACAGGACTGAGAAAGCCCCAGAATCTCAGCAGGGCTGACAGAAGGCATTTCTCTCTCAATGTCAGTTAGTAAGGACTGGAGGAGGTGACTGCAACTTCAAACGTGAAATGTGAGATGTAAGACTTAAGGAACATGAAAAATCAGGGAAACATGACACTACCAAAGCATCACGATAATCTTCCAGGAACTGACCCCAAAGACATGGAGATCATGGAATATTATTCTGCTACGAGAAAGAAGGAAATCCTGCCACTTGTAACAAAATGGATGGACTTTGAGGGCGCTCTGCTAAGTGAAATAATTCAGACAGAGAAAGACAAATACTGCATGATCTCACTTATATTTGTAATCCAAAAAAGCCAAACTCGTAGAAACAGAGAACAGAATGGTGGTTGCCAGGGACTGGAGGGTGGGGGAAATAGGGAAATGTTGGTCAAAGGGTATAAACTTTCAGTTATAAGAGGAATAAGTTCTGGGGATCTAGTGTACAGCATGGTGATTATAGTTAACAACACCGTATTATATACTTGAAAGTTGCTAAGAGAGTAAACCTTAATTGTTCTCACCACAAAAAAGAAATGGTAATTATGTGAGGTGATAGAGGGTTAACTAACCCTACTGTGGTAATCATTTTGTGATATATGTGTATTGAATCATCATGCTGTATATCTTAAACTTACACAATGTTATGTGTCAATTATATCTCAATAAAGATGGTGACAAAGGTAATGAATTTCTAATGATCTGTGCTTGATTATAGGTGAGGAGCGAGAAAAAGAAGGGATCAAAGTGATACTCAGTTTTCTGGCTTAGGTAGCTGGATGAATATTGGAACTATTTTACCAAAACAGGAAACAATGGAGAGATGAATATAACAAAAGATTCAGAGAAACAAGAACTTTAAAACAGTGGCTATAACGAATCAGACAGAGAGCTAAAAATAAAGGCACAGACACTTGCTGTGACTGCTCTAGGGGTCCTTGTGAGCCCATATAAATTTATATAGACTCCCATCTGTATGATATTCTTCAGCATTCCTTCAATTAGAAGCCAGCTGCAGATCTGAAGGGAGAAGACCATTGGATTATTCTAGAGTTTAGGATTTGCCAAATTAATGGAATGGAAGAAAAGTGGGACAAGGGATTTCTTGGTAATGATTGGAAGATAGAGATTGAAATGATCCCCAACATGCTTTCTGTAAATCAGTAACATTTTCAATCTTTTAAAGTATATTTTTATATTTTAAACAACTCACTTTATAGCTACAGGTTGGCCATATTAAAAAATAGTTATAGTTTTCTGCCGAGGAGTATTGAGAAGTATTGATGATTACCCTGGCATTTTTAACTCTACAGAATTCGCTGACTCTCTACCTGCTCAAACATCAAGGAAGTAGTCTGATAAATGACAATTATGAAATTGAGGATATGCAGGGTATCCTTTCAAAAGAAGAGCAAAAAGATAAAAATTTTCTTACATTTATGCTAATTCTATTCCTTCTCATACCTTTGGAGTATTATCATGAGGAAGGCAAGCAGGATCCTTGGAAAGGGAAAAAAATGAGTTCCTAGGCTAGGATTCAAGCAAAAATTATATAGAATTTTTTTTTAAGCTTTCTTCTTGGTCTAGCTCAGTTTTCCATGGTAGGACCCATCAATTGCTTGTGGGTCAAGATGATGTCAGCAAAAACATCTTAGCTTGAGTTATTTTGCACATAATTGCAAAGAGGAATTCCCTTGAGGCAAGGGACTTCAAAGAGGAAGAGGCTTTAGGATGTGTGGACCTCAACGTGTGGGGATTGAAGGAGTTTGTCAAAGAGGTTGAGTAGAACTTGGATCTCCCACATCCATTCTCTGTGCTATGGGTTATGGGTACCAATCATTATGACTCCTGATGAACCCACACAGGCCTCCTGAAAGGGTCAGCCTGCCAAGCTGAGAGCATCCTTGATGAGTTGCTGTTAATTAGTGAATTGGCAACTTACGAACAAATTCAACGTAGCCAAGGAAAGAACCAGTGAACTTGAAGACAAGTAAAGAGAAACCTGCTGAACTGAAGTGAAAAGAGAAAAAAAAAACAATGAAAACAAAACAAAACATCCAATAACTGTGGGACAATACCAAAATTTGTAACATATGCATAATTGGAATATCAGAATGAGAAGAAAGATAAAATGGAGCAGAAGGACATTTAAAGTAATAATAGCTGAGAAATTTCTAAAATACATGAAAAATATCATACCACAGATTCAGGAAGCTCAGAGAACTCCAGGCAGGTTAAATACCAAACAAACAAACAAAACACACCTAGGAAGCCAGAGGAAAAAAATACCTTACCTATGGACATGTAAGAATAAGAATTACAGTGTACTTTTCATTAGAAACCACACAAGCAAGGAGGGGAGAGAATAAAATATTTAGAGTGTTGAAAGATAAAAACTACTAATCTGGAATTCTATATCCAACAAAATTCTCCTCAAAAGTGAAGGAGAGGGGCTGGTCCCATAGCCTAGGGGTTAAGCTCGGCACACTCTGTTCTGGCAGCTTGGGTTTGGTTCCTGGGCATGGACCTACATCACTTGTTGGCAGTCATGTTGTGGTAGCAACCCACATATACAAAATAGAGGAAGACTGGCACAGATGTTAGCTCAGGGCAAATCTTCCTCAAGCAAAAAGAAGAGGACTGGCAACAGATATTATCTCAGGGTGAATCTTCCTCAGGAAAAAAAAAATGTAAAATGTGAAGGAGAAATGAATACTTTTTCAGACAAACAAAAACTGAGGGAATCCTTTGTTAAGAGACCTACCCTGCCAAAAAAAAAATGCTGAAAGCAGTTCTTCAGACAAAAGGAAAATGATATAGTTCAGGAATTTGGATCTACACTAAAAAAGGGAAAATTATTTGAAGGAATGAAGGTAAACTAAAATCTTTTATTGTTCTTATTCTTAATTAATCAAAAGATAACTGTACAGCAATAATAGCAACAATGCATTGGGTAACTATAGCATGTGAATGAGCGAAATGAACAGAATGTCACAAGCAGTGGGAGGGAGGAATTGTAAATACTCTGTTACAAGGTACCTGCACTACACGTGAAGCAGTATAGTGTTATTTGAAAGTGGACAGTTTATTTAAAAATGTATATTGTAAAATCTAGGGCAATCACTTAAAAAAATTTAAAAGAAGTATAATTGATATGCTAAAAGAAGAGGTAAAACGGAATCATATAAAATACTCAATTAAAAACATAACACAAAGAAAGATCAGGGGCAAAGAGCAAATGTAACAAATAGAAAACAGGTACAACATGGTAGATACTAATCTAACTGTATCAATAATCACATTAATTATAAATGGCCTAAATACAAATAAAAGATAAGGATGGACAGAATGAATTGAAAAAACAAGACTCAACCATGTGTTGTCTACAAGAAATCCACTTTAAATATAAAGACTCAACAAAGTTAAAAATAAAAGGATGGAGAAAGATATACTATGCTAACACAAAACAAAGCAAGCTAGAGTACCTATATTGACTTCAGAAAAGCAGGCTTTAGAACAAGAAGGATTATGATGGATGGAGTACATACACTGCCAAGAGCAGACACCAGACTTTTCACACCAGATTTTTCACACATACTCACACACACACTAAGTACACTCATGCGTATATGCACTCACAGACATCCACTTGCACATTCCTTCATACACATATGTGCACACACACCACAACTCCAAGCTACTGGGGAGACAGGCAGACACAGTCAGCACTGGGAGGAGAAGAAAAGGACTTTGATCTGGGTTTAAAATCACAAATTTTACCTTAAACTATTTATAATGTCGTTATAACTGAAAGTGACTACAGAGTTATGGATGCTGGCTAAGATATTCTTATGGAATCCCCTAACTTGCTGGAAGCAGGGTTCAATATAGCACACACGAGAGTTCTCAATAAACTTAGTATATAGTCATCATATGTTTTTCAATAATAGTTCTCTAACGGTTCACAGAAATATGGTACTTTTAAGAAATATTTTATCCAAACACCTTAATAGAGATAATATTTATATCTATGTTAAAACTTGTTTTAACATGAATTAAATCAATATCCACTTATAATACTGATTTGAATTAACTTATGAGAGGTATTGGTTCCTCATTTGAAAGTATCTGTGTGTTTTTTTGCCTTTGTTGCCTTTTAGTATAGAAGTCATATAAAAGATATGAATACTACTCCAACTTATGTGAAATGAAGCATATTAGAATAACTCCTCTATTGAAACTTCACAGTTGACAAATAATGTCAAAATACATATGATATTTAAAAATAATGGTACTGAAATTTTAATTAAAATGAACCATGTGGAACAATGAATTTAATTTGGGGGCCAATGCTAAAGTATGATGGTATCCTCACAGTGGTTTTGCAGTGTAAATATAAGAAGATCTAAGAAACTAAAATTGTATCTCTCCATTTCACTATTTTGTCCCCTCTGACTCTCTTTTTCCTCTTTTCTACTCTTTATTGTATACTTATGTAACTATGGGTTTTGCTGGCCTCAGTCTTTTTATTGTACTACCAGAATGTTCTATAATTTCCAAGCTGTCAGAATCTGATGTGCATGCCAGCAGGCTATATTTTTAAATACATCGTGAACAAAAACATCCCTGTCAAGTGTCCGTTTCCCAGTACCAAACAGCTCCATCCTCAGTTATCTATCACAGCAGCTCTTTGCGATTTGAGTGTTGAGCATGTGTCAGATCCTGACAGTCTACCATTACACATTACAGTCTACTATTACAGATTAAAAAGTATAGTGCATTCACCACTGCTGGATCTCCTAGAACATTTGGATCTGGGAACTCAACAGCTGCAGCAACACAAAAGGATTGCTGAAACAGAGATTTGGGGTTGACAGAGCATTAATTTTAATAATGACAAATTGTCTCAGAATTCAATGCTTTTCATATTCATGACCCTCCTGCTCCGGCAACAAAGTAATTTATGTGCCTGAAAATTGTTCCTGCGCTTTAATTTGGTGCCCTTACAGATACCGTGTGTTTTTACTTCACCACATCCGACATCAGAGCTAAATGTTTTCTTAGTAATATTTCTTCAGTGAAAGATCAAAGAGGCAACATGTGAATAAAATTTTTTTCTCTCTTCTGCATTCCTATAGCACTTTGAACATGGTGTTATGCTATTGTTTACTGTTTTTTAATTAACTATCTCTTCCACTAGATTATGAACATATCTTGAGCAGGGATAAATTGTCTGCATTTTTTCATCTTGTACTCTGTGAGTTCCTGGCATAATTTCTAAACTTCTAAATTTCAGTAATGGTATCCATGTGGTCCTCTAGCAACTGTGTAAAACTATTGCAAATAAAATGAAATCGTCATTGACCTTTCTAAAAAGTGAGCCCAAAATATTTTTCCTTTAAACGTATATATTGAAATTAGAAATCCATGAAGAGACAAGCGAAAGATTGCTTGATCAATATATAGTGACTTAAAATGTTTAAATTAAAGGAAAAGTAACTTTTCAAATTTTCTAGCATTCATTCAATTTGAAAACTGTCTTTTTATGCTGTTCATAAAGTTATTAACATATAATATTTATATTTCCATGAGATCACTGTTTAGCAGGGAAATAGCAGATGTAAAGAGAATATTAAACATTTACAGCAATTTTCCTAATTTTATTGAGTTATATTTATTTGGAATCACTGGCATTTACGCAGACACAAAATGCAATCCTGTGAAAGTGTCAACAGAAAGAACAAGGTAAAAATTATGAAAACAAGCAACACAAATATATTGTAAGGCAGTTGGATGAACACAGTGGATAGCATTTGCTTTGAGCACAGAGAGGAGGCCCTTGGTGTGTTGGCATGGACTAGGAAGAGGTCATGAAATAAGAGGAATTTTGACTAGACTTTAAATATAGATAAATTTTGACTACCTCAAGAAGAAAGCTCTTAGTATTATTTTGCTCTGGGTGGAAGGAAAGCATGAAAATGGGACACATAAGTCACGTTGGGGAAGAGCGAGTTTTTATGAGCTGATTGTGTCCCCCTAAATTTCGTACATTGAAGCCCTAACCCCTCATACTTCAAAATGGGACTATTTGGAGCCAGAGTCTTTAAAGAGTGATTAAGTTACAAGGAGGCCCTTAGGGTGGGCCTTAATCCAATCTAATTGTTGTCATTATAAGAAGAGGAAAGTGATACCAAAATGCGCAAACCCAGAGAGAAGACCACAGAAGAACACAGTTAGAAGGTAGCCATCTGTAAGCCCAAAAAGAGAGGCCTCAAAAGAAACCAAACCTGTTGACACCTGGATCTTGGACTTCTAGTCTCCATAACTGTGAGAAAATAAATTTCTCTTGTTTGAGGCCCCCAGCGTGTGGTATTTGTTACGGCAGCCGGAGCAGACTAACACAGGAGCAGGCCATTTTAGCAGAAGTAGAGCGTTTATATAAAGGAGCAGTGGGATATAGGTTAGGAAAACTGGAGGCTGGATGGAGAAGATCACTGATCAGTCAGCACTGAGAAAGACACTTACGGGGTGATAAGTGAAGGAATGGGCGGCATACGAGGTTGGGGGCTTGTTTCACTGTCTTCTGTAGTAGAGAAGCACTGCTATATGTAGCTCTGCTACTCCATTCCTGGCACTGAGCAAGGAACTGAAGGTACATCCAATGCTTCAACGCATAGAGACAAATCCTGGGTTCAAAAAGGGATCTCTTTAGATAGATAAAGAAAACGCTGTCTTGTAGCTGTTTGCTGTTTTCCTGTAAGTTATTTTCCACTTTGTGTGAAGATTTCGCATTGCCAATTCATGGTGAAGACAAATAAATATTGGTGACATCAGCAATCAGGCTGAGAACGTGCAATCACGGAACAGGTTGTACGCCATCCAGTATTGTCTAATTTGTGAAGTACCATAAACCTCCTGAATTTTTGTGTTCACAGTTTATGATTTTGCTCATTACCATGTAGTTTTTGGTCGAACTAATCATTTTTGATGGGAAAATTAATTTCTCTTACTCTTGGATACCATCTGCTGCTTCATTCAATAAGAAAATGAGGAACACATGATGAAGGAGTGATAGAGAGAGAGAAATGCAGCAGCCGCGTGACGCTGGGTTCATCACGGCTCCTTATCTTCTGCCTACTTGTTGGCAAATGACAAACGGAAGTGTTGAGTATTTTTGTACGAGTACCAAGGGCTCAGATTTATGAACCTCTTGCAAACAAAAGAACTCACTGAAGGACTGAGAAAACCGAAAAAGATAAGAAGAAGTTATGCTCTTAGTGAGTATGTGGCATGATCTGTCAGGTAGGCCTGTGTAGTTTCTTTTTAGGAGGTGCATAATGGCAACGAATCCATTGTGAAATACACTTAGAAAGCAACATGCAGCAACAAAAGGGGCTAGTGTAAAACCAAGTGTTCCTAAATGTGCTAAAGCATTAGTTCATAATCAGCTTCTATACGGGAAAGCAGGTGATTTATGAGGAAAGACTTTTAAGAATATCTGGGTCTAACTTGAAATAACTGTTTGTTTACTGTAAAAATTCATTTACTTAAAAAATTAAATGTGATTTTTAATATACAGAAAGAAACTAGATGAATAGAAATTAGCAAATACTGTGACAACCGAATCTGGGTTGCTTTAGGAATCACGCAGGAGGAGCTGAAAGTTGCACCAGCGTCGAGTGCTTTAGCGAGAACGGTTTTGGGAGCTGTCTGCCTGGACATGCATCCATGAGGTTTAGGGCTGAGTTCAGATTAAGGAGGATAAGTTGACATTCAGCTGCAGCTACAGAGAAGAGGCTCTGTGATTAAACCTTATAAGCATTCCCGTCTGCTGGTTGGCGCAAAAACTAACAGGCATCCATGCGCAGATCTGCTTAATAATTATTCCATGAAATCCCAAACTATCCAGCTTAAGTAATTTGGCATTCAAAAGACTTCAAACGTTGAATAATACATCTGCTCACCTGGAGCACATTCAATTCATTTAATAAAATAATGTGTTTGTTTTCCCCATGAGACTTACCTTTTTTGCCTGTTGGACTACAAGTGAGCAGAGGGACACTGATACGATACCCAGGATTCACCACTTGCTGTCACTAGGTGATCTCGGGTTTTCTTTGCTGCCTTCATGATGGTAAAAGGGGAGGCAGACTCTTCTCACCTAAATGGTTATCTGGGTCTTAGTAAGCCTTCTAGTTTGGAGGTTTGCATATTTATACCTCTGCTCTTTTCAATGTTCACTGCAGCTAGCACTAGTCTTAGAACATAACCACACTATACTACAAGCGATGGGCATTCCAGAGAGAAATAATACACCTGAGAAGAACAATCAGTTCAGTTTCAAGCTGCTCATTCATTACAGTTCAAGCTTAAAAGCATTTATTTGCTTAGTCACTGATTCAGAGGACAGTTGAAGTTTAAAATGTCTAATCACCAGCACTCACAAAGTAGCCCCTGTATTCTAGTCTTTGCAAGTGCCGTAGATCACTCATTAACTGATGGAGAGAGATCCCAAAACTCGAGAGATCACATCACCTACGCGCAATAACACAGACGGGGCTTAAAACATGAGAGTTTCTGATTCCAAAATCCAGGCTCTTAAACACTACTGTATGTACAATGTATCACGTTTTTGTTAATGCATAAATTTTTTCTTACATCTGATACAAATTTCTCTAATGTCTTTAATTTTGTTGCCCTTGTTCCCGCTTTCCCAATCAGCTCGGCCAGTGGATCTTGACTGTGGTCCTAAGAAACACAGTCTGTCGCTATTTTCTCTGTAGAGATCGCGACAGTCTGGGAGAGCTGCTAGATCTTACATCTGAAATTCATGCTGATTATTTTTCATCCTATATTTTTGGTACTTTGGGGATCAAAAATACTAACTTACTTCTCTTTCAGCTGTGCTTTCCTTTATTTCTTTTCTTTTCCTTTTTTAAAATGTCATTTCCACATCCAGGTTCTCATCCGCACATCTCTGCTGAGCTGTCAGTTCCTCACACCTACATTTAGGCATACTGGATATTATCATACTTTCCTAAATTACTTTCTTCATGGTGTAAAACATGCACATCTACATTTTCAAACCAGCTTTCATAGATTTTCATATCTCAAAAAAGCACATGTGTTTGAGCAAAAGAACAGCTACCCTCTTTGCCACCAAACTGAAAACTTCAAGGTGTAATCCTTTCTTTGGAAAATGGGAGTATTCTTTCAGATTGCCTTCCCAAGATAGTTGTGAATTGCTCATTTTAGTACATCTCACACTAAATGGATTTTGGTCCCACTCACTCTAGACAGGTGATGAATATACAAATTACATAATCGATCACTGCTTATGAAATATTAAGGACTAGTCAAAGAAGTGAGCAGACTGAAGATGACCTTGGAGAACATATTAAGTCAAATAATAAGAGGCACATGATTATAAAGTCTGTGTTGAATGTGAACACTCTGGCAGAAATAATGAAACTTGTGTTCACACTAGGTAATAAAGTGTTTGAAGTTAAGCGCAAAACTCAAGAGAGGTGCAGCCAAATTGATAATCCTCATAGAGGTTTACAAAGACCTTTAGAAAATGTCAAAGGAAGCATCATTCAAAAACTTCTTTCAAAAATGTTATATGCTGTCTCCAAATGGAACAGCTGCACCTCCCAGAGAAGCAGTCTTGGGTGGGGAGAAAGCACAGAATTGGATATCAGATGCACCTGTATATTGCTTCTGACTTCATTGTTTTCTAGCTGTTGGCCTTGGGGAATTTATTTATCCTCTCAGAGCCTCAGTGACTCTATCTGCAAATAGGGCTCATGATACCCTCAACATAAGGTTGTTGCGAGAAGGAAAGTACTTGGCTCACAGTGAACACAAAAACAGTATTTTTGAATGTACAGTGGATGCACAACAATGACAGATGTGGGTCTTCAGAAATCTTGGTGCCTTTTTCAAGCTATTTTTTGGAAACCCCAAACCTTTTCCTATTTTAACCATTGATAGTTCTTTTAATCATTTTCATGCATGTATACAAATTTTGATTAGTTAAAAATGGAAAGTTCTGCTTTCTAAAGTCTCTTGATATCTATATTGGTACCATTTTCCAAGTTAGAGTTTGGGGGAAGAGTATCTACAAATCTAATACAGTTTATTGGAAGACTGTAAATCACATAAGATTATAAATACAATATTAGACCAACTTTAATTAAATAACGGCAGGAAGTCAGTAGCATTTTGACAAAACTTCCTTAACGCACAAAGCCTTGCACGTAGAACCACCTCACAGGTAAGGAGAATAGGATTCATTTATGGGAAAGGCTCTGAGAGAAGCCCCGAACACCTTTTCCTCAAGAGTCATCACCACCAATATTTTCACTAAAAGTATGGTAGTCGACTAGAATGCAGAAACATTTCACCAAGAGGAATAACAGTTAACCCTAATCTTAGTATAAGAAACAGTGCTAAGAGATTGTTAAGGATTCCAGCAATTTCTTTCCAACATCTCCAAAAGACCCTAATTTTCTCCTCTCTCTTTTGCACTACTTTGCTTCCTCAGACTGGAGCCGATTAGGCTGGCCCACCTGAAGCCAGTCCTGTGTGCTCCCAGTGCCACTCTCATTGTCCTCAGGGCATTTTTCCTATTAATTACCTACTCTCTTCTCCTATACTAAAACAGACTTTTGAAAATTTATTCTCCTTACTCTCCACTGTCATTTTGCCTACAACCATCTAGTCTATTCTAAAACAGTCTTAAATTCACTTATGCCCTCGAGCTGCTAGGCAGACTTTCCTCTACCTCCCCTGGACCCAATTCTTCAAATTTCTGCATTTTTTTTCCTTAGGCAACGACTCATTAGTACCTTTATATTTGGCTTTGACCTCTGTGCTAAAAACTCTCTTTTTTGAAAGTCATTAATAACTTTCTAGCTGCCACACCTGGAGGTCTGCATCCCCTTGACATTTCAACCCCATTTGACAACGGTGACTCCTCTGTCTTTGCAGCGGTCAGCATCCGCAGGGATAACAAACTCTCAGATCACACTTTCTTTTCCTTGTTATTGATTCTTCTTCCCCTTACTTGAAAAGTCCTCTGAGTTCTGCATAGAATCTTTTCCTTTTCTCTTTCTGTGCAATATCCTCTCCTAATATAATAAAAGGTCTTGTCTTCTTTGATTATTCTTTTACAGTAAAGGAATCAGAAATACCTTTAAGGTTGGAAAATTTTAGTGCACATTTGCAATCTGAGATGTAGACCTCTCCACATGAATGTTGTTAGATCATTTCACATTCTTCTCAACTCCTTATTTTTCTCGGTAAACTAACTTCTCCACCATTTCCCTCAGTTTAGAATCTTTGTCATTTGGCTATTGATTTGACCCTGGCACTTCTCTCCCTGTAATCCTTTCCTTCCCATTTGTCTTTCTATTTTTCTAATTTAGAGTCTTTTTATGTCTCCTTAGCTTTATTGCAAGAATCTCCTGACAGGTCTCGACTTCCATCTTTACCCCCATAATTCATTCAGCCTCAAATACCACATTATTCACCAAAAAGCATGTCTCTCCCTTTCTCCCTCAGAAACGTTCAGTGCTCTCAGTACTTACTGATTAAAGTTGAAGCTGCTTCCACACTAGTTGAGGGCCCCTCTAATGTAATTCCAACCTACAGTCTGAGTCCTGACTCTGATGTAACTGCATGCCGTCGTCATCCCTCACATATGGCATTTCTTTCCCCATACCTTTGTATGTACTCCTGTCTGTGTGCTCACCTTTCCAATCTTACCTTTGGAGATTCTATTCTTTCCTCAAGCTCACCTCCCGAATAACTGTAGCACTCCATCCTTCTCTTACTGCCCTTACCACACATATTGTTTGAGACATTTGTTATATGAGGTGAACTGTCTGAAATTGCCATTTTATAGGCCCCCAAGTAGTCGAGTACAGGCAATTTTACCTAGCACAACCTATTATTCTTCCCTATTAAATTAGAGGCTTCTTGAAGGTAGAATTGGGTTTTATCTGTTTTTGTAAATTCACCAGCATATTTATATTATAATCACTCAATTAACATTAATTTATTGAATTTAGAGTTGATAATGAATACCAAATACACCATTTATAATTGGATGTATGGTGAGTAATTAATTTTGTGCTGTTAGCCTACTTATATTTTCCTACCTGAATTTTTTTTGACATTCTGTGCTTTGAACTATAACACATACAAAAAAAGTACATCAAGTTTGTTTATAAGCAACTTCAGTATCTAGTTGTGCGAGTTTTCCCACTTTGTTCTTCTTTGAGTCATAAAATGCCATCCTTGTTTTGCATAAGAATGATGCCTGAGTAACCAGTACATTTCAAACCAAGCAATCTCTATTTCATATCTACACTACTTAAGTTTTATCATAATACAGGTAAACACATTTCACATACATTATGCCTCTCACAACTAATTCATTAAGTACTAGAGAGTGCATGTATTTATTGAGATAGAAATGGATATGTTAGGGCTGGGCCCTCGGCTGAGTGGTTCAGTTCGCACCCTCTGCTTCAGTGGCCCAGGACTTTGCCGTTTTGGATCCTGGGTGCGGACCCAGTATCACTCATCAAGTCACGCTGAGGTGGCATCACATATAGCAGAGCTAGAAGGACCTACGACTAGAATATACAACTATGTACTGGGGGACTTTGGGGAGAAAAAGGAAAAAAAAGATTGGAAAGATTGGCAACAGATGTTAGCTCAGGGCCAATCTTCAAAATAAAGAAGAAATGGGTATGTTAGAGAAAGCCTAAATTGGATTGTGACTGCTGAGATCACACCTATATCTGATTCTTCATTTTCAAAAGGATTAAAACTATCTAACAAATTTGCATTAAGAATCCAGTATCTTGGGGCTGGCCCCATGGCTGAATGATTAAGTTCATACACTCTGCTTTGGCGGCCCAGGGTTTTGCTGGTTCGGATCCTGGACACGGACATGGCACCGCTCATCAGGCCATGCTGAGGTGTCATGTCACATAGCACAACCAGAGGCACTCGCAAGTAGAATATACAGCTATGTACTGGGGGGCTTTGGGGAGAAGAAGAAACAAAAAAAAGATTAGCAACAGATGTTAGCTCAGGTGCCAATCTTTAAAAAACAAAAAGGATCCAGTATCTTGTATTTAATCTAACAAAACAATAAATAAATGTGATTCTGATATAAAAGAATAATTGAACAATATTGAAACACTCAAACTCATGTTTGTGGAACTATGGCATGAAATTATCAGATATATAAAAGCTTTGATGCCATTTATCCAGAGACAACTATGAATATTTGTCTCCATGGTACGGTCTTTACTGAAATTTTGAGATCGTTCAACCGTATTTCTTTTACTTAAAAGATAGAACAAAGAGATTGATTAGTATGGTTTTTCATCACAATGACCTTTTAAGTGAGGGTGAGGGTATCACCGCCTACTTCTAAATTATTTGCTTTTGACAAAAAACTTTGCGTTAGAAACACAAATATTATTCTGGGTATTCACTTGGGGTATATATGAATTATTCAGATTGCATGCAAATTATTTACAGGAAAATGCAAGCAAACAGCTATTTTACATGTGTTTTAGGATCACTACTTTTTTTTGTTGTTTGCATAATTTCAAGAAAATTACGGTTTGTCACCAAAATGTTTGCCAGAGTCAACCATGTCTAACTCAAGGATTTATTTATTTATTTCAACAGATGTTAACTTTTTTGGAGCAGTTCCAGGTTTACAGCATAATTGAGTGAAAAGTACAGAGAATTGCTATCAACCCCTTTCTTCCACACATATATAGCCTTCCCACTTATCAGCATCCCTCACCAGAGTGGTTCATTTGTTACAGTTGATGAGTCTAGGTTGACACATTAGTATCACCCAAAGTCTGTAGTTTATGTTAGAGTGCATTCTTGGTGTTGCATGTTCTACGGGTGTGGACAAATGCATGATATGTATCCACCATTAGAGGATCATACAGAATATTTTCACTCCCCTAAAAATCCTCTGTGCTTCAACTAGTCATCTCTCTCTTCTCCCTAACCCTTAGCAACTACTGATCTTTTTACTGTCTCCATAATTTTCCTTTTTCCAGAAGATCATATAGTTGGAATCATACAGTATGTAGCCTTATTAGATTCATTCCTTTCATGCAGTAGTACTCATTTTGGATTCCTTCATGTCTTTTCACAGCCTGATAGTTCATTTCTTTTTTGCTCTGAATAATATTCCATTGTCTGGATGTACCACAGTTTATGTATCCATTCATCTACTGAAGGGCATCTTAGTTGCTTAGAAATTTTGGCAATTATGAATAAAGCTGCTGTAAACATCCATGTGCAGGTTTTGTGTGGACACAGTTTTCAACTTTTCTGGGGAAATACCAAAGAGTGTGATTGCTGGATCATATGGTAAAAGTATGTTTAGCTTTGTAAGAAACTGTTAAACTGCTCCAAAGTGGCTGTTCCATTTTGCATTCCCACCAGCGATGAATGAGAGTTCCTATTGCTCCACATTCTCACCAGCAATTGGTGTTGTCAGTGTTCCAGATTTCCACCATTCTAGTAAGTTCATAGTAGTATCTTGTTTTAATTTGCATTTGCCTGATGACATATGATGTGGAACATCTTTTCATATGCTCATTTGCCATCTGTATATTTCTTTGGGTGAGGTGTCTGCTAAGGTCTTTGGCTCATTTTTTAATTGAGTAGTTTGTTTTCTTATTGTTGAGTTTTAAAAGGTCTCTGTATATTTTTGATAGCAGTCTTTTATTAGATATATCTTCTGCAGATGTTTTCTCCCTGTCTCTGGTTTGTCTTCTCCAACTGTCTGTTACTTCTTGCGTGAGTTTTGGCAGATTGCATCTTTCAAGGAACTGATCCATTTCATCTATGTTCTCAAATTTGTTGGCATAGAGTTGTTCATAGTATTCCTTGATTATCCTTTTAGAGTCCCTGAGATCTGTAGTGATGTCTCCTCTCTCATTTCTGATATTAGTAATTTGTGTCCTCGCTTTTTTTCTTCATTAGCCTGGCTAGGGTCTTACTGATTTCATTGATCTTTTCAAAGAAACAGCTTTTGGTTTTGTTGATTTTCTTTACTGATTTCATGTTTTCAATTGTATTGATTTCTGCTGTAATTTTTATTATTTGTCTTCTCTTGGCTACTTGGGATTTAATTTGCTCTTTTTCTAGTTTCCTAAGGTGGAAGCTTAGATGATTGATTTTAGATCTTCCTTCTTTTATAATATGTTCATTCAATGCTCTAAATCTACCTCTAAGAACTGTTTGCTGCATCCCACAAAGTTTGATAAATTGTGTTTTCATTTTCTTTTAGTTCAAAATATTTTCTAGTTCCTCTTCAGATTTCTTCTTTGACCCATGTGTTATTTAGAAGCATGTTGTTTAATCTTCACATATTTTGAGATTTTCCAGCTATCTCTCTGTTACAGTTTGCAAGTGTAATTCCATTGTGGTCTAAGAGAAGACATTGTATGATTTACATCCTCTTACATTTGTTAAGCTGTGTTCCATGGCCCAGAAAGTGATCTATCTTGTTACGTGTTCCACGTGACCTTGAGAAAAATGTGTATTATGCTGTGCTCGGGTGAAGTAGTCTATAGATACCCATTAGATCCAGTTGATTGATGGTGTTGAGTTCAATTATGTTCTAACTGATTTTCTGCCTGCTGGATCTGTCCATTTCTGAGAAAGGTGTGTTGAAGTCTCCGAACATGGTATTGGATCCACCTATTTTTCTTTGCAGTTCTGACAGTTTTTGCCTCCCATAGTTTGACACTCTGTTTTTAGAGTAAACATGTTGAGAATTGTTATATCTTTTTGGAGAATTGACCCCTTTATCTTTAGTAATGCCCCTTTTTATCCCTGATAACTTTCTTTGCCTTGAAGTTGGCACTGTTTGAAATTAATAGAGCTAGTACCACTTTCTTTTTATTAATGCTAGCCTGGGATATCTGTCTCCATCCATCTACTTTTAACGTATATACTGTTTTTATATTTAAAGTTGATTTCTTGTAGATGACATATAGTTGGTCTTGTTTGTTGATTCACTCTGACAATCTCTGTCTTCTAATTGGCACATTTAGGCTGTTGACATTTGTAGTGATTATTTATATAGTTAAATTAATATTTACCATATTTGTTACCATTTTCTATTTGTTGCCCTTATTCTTTGTTCCGACTTTTGTCTTCCATTCTTTTTCTGCCTTTTGTGGGTTTTTTTAAAAGATTTCATTTTTTCTTTTTCTCCCCAAGGCCCCCTGTACACAGTTGTGTATTTTTAGTTGTGGGTCCTTCCAGTTGTGGCATGTGGGATGCCACCTCAGCTTGGCCTGATGAGCAGTGCCATGTCTGTGCCCAAGATTCAAATAGGCAAAACCCTGAGCTGCTGCAGCAGAGTGCGCGAACTCAACCGCTCGGCCACGGGGCTGGCCCCTGACTTTTGTGGTTTTAATTGAGCATTTTCATGGTTCCATTTTCTATCTTTTCTTAGCATATCAGGTATACATCTTCTTTTTGTGTTTTTTAGTGGTTGTCCTAGAGTTTGCAATATACATTTACAACTAATCCAAGTCCATTTTCAAATAAACTATATGGCTTCACGGATAATGCAAGTACCTTCTCATAACAGAACAAGGCTAATTCTTCCCTCCCATTCCTTGTATCATTGCTGTCATTCACTTCACTTATACCAAAGTATACATAAACACACACACACAGCATACATAATTTATCACACTGCTGCTCTTATTATTTTGAACTGTTATCTGTAGAATCAGTTGGAAACAAGAAAAATAGTTTTTATTTTACCTTCGCATATTCCTTCTCTAATGCTCTTCCTTTCTTTGTGTAGATCTGAGTTTCTGTCCTACATAATTTTCCTTCTCTCTAACAAACTTCCTTTAACAGTCTTGCAACGAGGTCTATCGGCAACAAATTTCCTCAATTTTTGTCTGAGAAAGCCTTTATTTCTCCTTCACTTTGAAGGATAACGTCATAGGGTAGAGAATTTTAGGTTGGTGGGGTTTTATTCTCTCAATCCTTTAAATATTTCAATTCCACTCTCTTCTTGCTTGCATGGTTTCTGAGAAGTCAAATATAATTTTTACCTTTGCTCCTCTAGAAGTAAAGTGTTGTTTCCCTCTGGTTTCTTTTAGGACTTTTCCTTTAACTTTGATTTTCCGTAGTTTTAATATGATATGCCTAGGTGTAGTTTTTTGTTTGTTTATTTTTTTGTTGGCATATCCTACATAGGGTTTTCTCAGTTTCCTGGATCTGTGGTTTGGTGTCTGACATTAATTTGGGGAAATTCTCATTCATTATTTCTTCAAATATTTCTTTTTTTCCTTTCTGTCTTCTTCTTCTGATATTCCTATTCTGTGTATACTACATCTTTTTAGTGCTCCTACAGTTCTTGAATATTCTGGGGTGGTTTTTGTCGGTCTTTTTTCTCACTGCTTTTGAGTTTTGGAATTTTTAATTAAGATATCCTCAATCTCATATATTCTTTCTTCAGGTAGATCCAGTCTACTGATAAGCCCATCAAAGACATTTTTCATTTCTGTTACAGTGTTTTTGATCTTTAATATTTCTTTTTTGCTTCTTTCTTAGAATTTCTATCTCTCTGCTTACATTGCCCATTTATTCTTGCATGCTGTATACTTTATCTATCAGAGTTCTTACATTATTAGTCAAAGTTGTGTTAAATTCTTGGTCTGTTAATTCCAACATCCCTGTCATATCTGAGTCTGGTTCTGATGCTCGCTTTGCCTCTTCATACTGTGTTTTTTGCCTTTTAGTATGCCTTGTAATATTTTCTTGATAGCCAGACATGATGTAAGGGGTAAAAGAAACTGCTTTAAATAGGCTTTTATGGCTGTGGCAGTGAGGTGTGGAGGGAGGTGAAGCATTCTAAAGTCCTGTGATAAGGTCTCAGTCTTACAGTGAGACTGTGTCTTGAAGTGTGAATTTCTCAAGTGCTTCTCAGCCAGTCTCCACTCTTAAGCGGGACAGGATGGTTAGACTGGCCTAAAGTTGGGTATTTTTCTTCCCCGGGGTCGATTAGGCTCTGATAAAACCCGTGTGGGTTGTACTTTGGTTAAATTGTTTCTCCTAAGGGAAGACCTTGTTAGGAAGAACAGAGTGCTCTGGGTTATTTCAGAATGGTTCCTTTTTCCTTCCCTCTGCTGGAAGCACAAGGGGATTTTTCTCAGATATTCATTCTTGGAATCTGGTTGAGCTTCTGGATGTAAAGCTCAAAAACGTGTTGGAATTACCATAAGGCTGGGCTCCCTGGAGTTTTTGACTCTCAGACTTGTTCCCACTGAGCCTCTGGCAACTTGTCAATTACAGTTCAGGTTTCCCTACCTGGCCACTGGTTCCCATGCAGGTCTCTACTCTAGTAAGTTGTGACTCTCTCTGTTTACGTTTCTGTGTCTCCAATTTTGGGAGCAGTGGTTTGCCCTGTGACCTCATTTCTCTGACTTATCTGAGAAGAGTTGTTGATTTTTCAGTTTGTTCAGCTTTTTATTTGTTGTTAGGATGGAGCGGTGACTTCCAAGCTCTTTACATGCCAGACCAGAAAACTGAGGTCTGGATTGATTTAGAATAAAGAAAAACAAAGGAGAAATTCAGAAAAAGCAGCACATGCACTACCTTTAAACTTGAAACACTTGTGATCTGAACTTTGGTTTCCCTTCTTAACTCTCCAGTACCTGGAAATCTCTAGATTATTGACATTTATAGGAATTTTCACTTAAGTTACAGATACCAAAGGCAAAAACTAATGGAATAAAATAAGATTCTGCAAGCTTTAGTTTAGGATTCCTTTGGAATTGGAATTATAATTCCTATTTTATTCATGTTTTACAAAAATGTTAGTCCTGATGTCACATATCTCTCATAATATTAGTGATTAAAATATGGAAATCTTTGCCTTTTGATTAAAGTATGGTTCTTAGAAAAAAGTTAGAGAAAGAACTATGAGAGGGCTCTTCTAATTTGCAAAACACTATGCTTTTTCACATGAATTTTATCTGAGTAACAGTGATTTTGACTATGAAGCAATCCCTATGTCCCTCTCAAGTGAGATAAGCTTTTACTGTAATATATATCCCATATTTCTCCTCTCACTACTAACACATTAACAATTATCTAAAATATGAAGGAATCTGAAACACTGGGATGATAACCAAAGTGTAGAAACAGCAAACTTCACAGAATTTTCTTGTTTATTTGCTATAGAATTGCACAAGTTATTATTAATAATGATTACTACTATTACTTTCATTAATAATCTCATCTGGGGCTGGCCCTGTGGCCGAGTGGTTCAGTTCGCACGCTCCACTGCAGGCTGCCCAGTGTTTCATTGGTTCGAATCCTGGGCGTGGACATGGCACTGCGCATCAGACCACATTGAGGCAGCGTCCCACATGCCACACCTAGAAGGACCCACAACAAACAATTTACAACTATGTACCAGGGGGCTTTGGGGAGATAAAGAAAAAAAATAAAATCTGTAAAAAAAATTAATAATCTCATTTAACAAGAAAATTTTAGTATCAATGGTACATGTTCACTTTATGTGCACGATATTGGATTGACTAAAGATCATAAAAATACGAAGAAAATAGAAAGGTCTGTGTATCTAAAACTTATTTTTGACAATATGTATCCAATTGCTTTGTTGCATAGATGCTAGAAAAAGCTGAATGTTCAAAGAAATTTTTCGAATAGCTATGTTGATAATTCTGAGATATTTGAGAAAAACGATGTGTATCATTTTGGTAATTTGTAGAGGTGTTTTTTTTTTTTTTTACAAGGAACAAGATGTAAACTATTAATAGCAATAGCATTAAATACATACAATTCCAATTAGACCGATAGGTATTATACCTAATAACACTTCACGAATTACTGGAGGCCACAAACGTATAATAGAAATTTTCAGATAATCAAACAATTTTGAGACTTTGTTATTCTTGCCCATCCATAAAATTAACAGGTAATTAAAGACTCGAATAGACCCAAGAAAGAATATTTTCCCTCTTTGGTAATGGATTGTAGAGTTAAATATTTCCACATACTCTTAAAGCTCCTTTACCTACAGCATCAAACCAGGCTGAAAATGGAAAACAAATAAATGGAAAAACAATAAAACAAGCTATAATAATTTGTTTGAAGTTGGTTTCTTTCTTCATCTTCTCTGCCCATAATATAGCTGCATGGTTAAAATTATTTCTTTTTTTTCTTCTAAGAATCTCTCTGTGGTACATGTATAGCCTCAACCTAATTAATATACCACTCTATCAAATTCCTACATTATGCATCTCTGGACCATTTCATTGATAATTTGTGAGAATAAGGCTTAAGTGGCCTATTCATCCTGAATAGAATTATACAGATAATATCTAGCTGCTTCTTAAGGCCCGTGTGTAGCATACACAAACAGAATCTCTCTATAATATGTTAATAGGGATTTCTTATCAATTTATCAATTACTCATAGAGAGGACTTAATCTGACTTTTTAATCAGAATGTCCTTATAAGTGCAGAGAAAGGGTTTTATTTGACTTTGCCATAGGTTAAGGATGTTTTTTAAAATTTAAGTTGTAAAAAACTACAAAGAACTAGTGAAATTGAGATAGAAAAACATATGTTATTTGTTTTCATGATTTTCTCTTTGCTTTCCTTTGTCTAGCTGATTTCATGTCTTCTCAAAAAAGGTAACTTTTATGATTCAAACTGCTCACGAATGATAATTAACACTCATTTTGGCGTCGTACTATGTGTAGACAAACTTTGGAGTTATTTTTGTCACTGTTTGGTCAGTTCATTAGAGGGTATTGTATTTTCAAATCGACCATTTTCCAATTAATTTTGAATGGTGAATGGCACAGTGGCAATTCTGTTCTCCATTTACTTACATTAAAGATTCATTTTGAGTAATCAGAGAATTTTGTATCAGCTATTTTTTACCTTAAAGGTTTTCTTCTGACACTTTAATAAATTATCCTGTAGTCTGTGCTGGAAGGTAACTGCATTTTTTGCTCAACAGCCCTCTTGTTGATTTATTACTATTTCTTCCATCAGCTGATTCACTTGAGGCTAATTCTGATGAAGTGCTTTCAAACAAGGACCACTATTGGTTTATATTAATGAGGAAATGGTGGAAAGGCAGCTTTCAAAAAGGAGAAATTAGAAAAAGAAAAATTATGAAACTTGGGATCAATTTTTCTGAGTAGTAACGTAATTAACTATAAAATATGAAGCTGAAAAGTATTATTCTCAGTAGACCCTGATATTTTCCTTCTTTTAGGAATTCTGTATTAAGAAGGAAAATGAGAGGGAAGGATTGAAAAGAAAGATAGACTTTCACAATCATATTTAGGAAGAAAAATTGTAGAGAAAAGCTTGAGTTCAGAAGAAACAGATTTAATTAAGTATGTGGAGTTGTATGATAAAAGTTACTTTGACTTTTATATTTGTACTGTATTTTTTTCTATCATGTTATCACCTCTAGCAGCATTCCTTATTATGAAAGGAGATATTTGAGGGAGATATTCCACAGATAAGTGTACTTCAGTAGAACACCATTCACTATAAATGTTATCTTTAACTTCCATGTTGTAAACAAATGGATGTGATTAACCCATTCCTTCCCTGTCACTCAGTTAATTTCACATGCCAACACAGACACAAGATATGTAAAATACTTAATTGTAAAGTTTCCCCAATATTTTTTGACGCACCATAAATCATTTTCTTTATCTATCTTGTTGTAGGCCTTTTGACTTTAAGTGTGAAGGAGATACATATATATATATATATATATATATACACATAAATCCAGCCTTTGTCTAGAAGAGACGCAAGCTTTCAATCGCCTAGCACTTGAACATACCTAGGCTTTTCTGAAGGGACTGCGGTACATTTATTTTTCACAATTAAGCCTATTTTGTTAAGACTGGAGTCTTTGCATATTTTATACAAATTTGGCTTTCAATGAATAAAAGTAATAACTCTTTACGTTCTTTGAGTGATTCGTGATTCTATTTTCTTTGCAACTCTGTCTTAATTTTACAAAAAAAGCTGTAAATCAGCCTAATCTTGTAGGAAAGTTCTCTAGAATGAGGAAAAGGATAGCTAATTGTTCTTTTATATGACCCTAACTAGGTAGGAAACATTATCACATTGTTTACCCCTGCTTACTCTCTAATTGTTTGAAATGCTGGGAAATAAAGTAGAGGCACTGAAGGTGTGTCTTTGCTGTCTTCACTGACTGCTTTGCTCTACGGTCATATCTCACGCTAGTCCTTGGATTCATTGCCGTCTTTGAGGAGAGGCTCCGGGCTGCCCCCATAACCTGGCTCTGACAGTCACTAAATGTCTAACTTCAAGCACACTACTTAACCTCCATGTGCCTCAGTTCCTTTATCTATTACAAAAAAAGAAAAAGGTAAACAATAGCACCTCTCTCTAAGGGTTGTTTGGAAGATGAAAATTGAATTAATACATGCAAAGGACCAGAAGTACCAACGTCTAATACACAGGAAAGTCCTCAGAATTTTTAAAATTTATTTTATTTAACAAATTTATTTATGAGCACTAAGTTGCATTGGTGAAGCTAAAATGAATTTCATATGCAAATTCATCCCTGAAGTCACATGCCATCTAAACAGACAAGTTAAAAGGGTTTTTTAACATGTGATGGTCAGTGCTCAGTTAAAGGTTTATACACGCTACTATGGGAGTTAGGAGGAAAAGCACTTACTCAACCTGGAGCGGGGTGGTCAAGAAGTTTTCAAAGAAGATGTTGCACCTAAACTGAGTGGGAAGAAGAAAAAGCTAGGCACGGAAGGTAAAAGAGAGAATGGGAAGGGCACAGGCTCGAACTTACAGGCATGAGAAACAGTGGCTCTTGGGAAGCGGCCAACATCAACACTGCTGGATGCTGCGGTCCTTGTAACGCTGTGAGACCAGCCAACACTGACTTGATCCAGGTCGAGAACAGACTTGCCTCTATGCCAGGAGGTTTGGACTTGTAAGAGAATCATTAAAGGATTTCAAGAGGGGTGACTTCAAAAGATTCCTGTTTAGCATAAGATATATCTCTGGCAGGTGTGCAGCAGGTGAATTAAAGGAGTAATGCTGGTAAGGAATATACAATCAAGGGAATAGTGCCAAAATCATAATTTAGTTTATAATAGAAACATTCATAGTGTTGCTTTACTTCTGATGTCAGGGGAAATCCTCATGCTATAACATTAACTTAAAAAGACCGGATATAAACTCTATACTCTACGGTGAGAAACATTTAAAAAGTACTTTCCAGTACTTTAAAATGTTAATTGTGGGAGGATGTAGGTGAATTTTGTCTTGTTTTATTTTCCTTTATTTTACACATTGTCCTCAGCAAGCATGCATTTATAAGTTTTGTTATCAGAAAAAATACAATTTTAAGTATTTTAAATCAATGCAGTTGAGTTAAATTCTGGTGAGTTTTTCTTCCTTTCTGGGACAGTAAAAAACTATGCTGACCTACTTTTTAATTACGTAAAGTTTGTTAAATATAAAATACGTTGCTCTTCCATTTTGTACAATATCTTATGCAAAGACATTTTATTGACTAGCAGGACACTTGTGCAGTTTCACTTGTGAATTATATTTGGATTTAGACAATTATTTTTGTTATTCAAGGTTAGATTTTTCTCCCTATTCTAACTACACTCAGAAAAATAGAGAAAATCAAGAAACGTTAACACACACACACGAACAGTAACCTTTCAAATCTTTTTTCTTAGAACAATAAATTTATGCTTGTAAGCCTGTACTTTACTATTCTGAGGCAATTTTGATTTAACATGATTTTCTATTTTCACAATTATAGTAATGAAAGTAAACCATAGATTGAAATAATATATTTTTAAAAGTTGTTTAGTTAATTAAGATGCAATGAGTTCTGCTATTATGAAGTTTAAAGATAAAGGAAAACTTTACAAAAAATATATTACAAAGTATAATGCTTGTAATGGACCAAAGTGTTTTTCTATTACCTCGATGTCATGCCCTTCACCAGTATGCTAATCAATATCATAGTATGTTGATTTGACCCAACTTCTATAATTAAAGAATATCTACATATTTATTATTATTTTCAAAATTCACTTACCAGAAAATTATCCCTTCTTGTTCTAGGATATCCTTCAATAAAAAATAGACAATGGCCATGATAATAAAAAATTTAGTGTTTGCCCTTAATTTCGACAATGATTAAGAATAAAGCATGTTGAGGATGCAGAGGTCATTAGGTAATTACATCTAGGCTGACATGGCATCAGTGTTAGAGGCTTAAAAAAATCTCAACCAGTGAGACTTATTAGAAATCTAAATTTCTAATTTAGATTAATTCAATGGCCATTAAGAATTTATAAATTAAGATATCAACAATTTCCTTGGGCAAATCCTTACCCGTTAGTAAAGACAATTTTAAGCATTAGTATGAAATTAAAATATTATTGAGATGAGTAGCAAGAATTATCATTAAAATGCCAGAAGAGTTCCTAATATCTCATTTGAAATGTAGATTTTATTTTTAATTTTGACTTAAACAGTTTGGCTTTATAGAGAGCTCTTCTTGATTAGCATAAGGAACTATTCCAGAATAGATAATTCTTTGACTATTGTAAGAGGATGATATTTAGAGCTGTATTTATTAGCTTATCTTATCTGTTAAACATTTATGAGCTGGTTCTTTATCGTCCAAAATGGCAAGGGAGCAAGAAAGATGAGCTGGAAAAAAGATACTCTGAGACCTTGTGAACACTGAAGAAATATGATTGTGGGTACAGAGTCTGTCTCAGGATGCCTTAAATATGTCAGAGCACTCTCTCTTCAGACCCACTCAAGAGCTTGGTGAAGGAATAGGGGGAAAATTAAAGGTATCCAATGAGGCATAAACTGTAGTATGTGAGCAAAAATGGAAAACTTGTCTCAATCATCCGTGGCCTTAATTTCTCAGAATTGCCATTTCAGGAAATGAACATTTCTATTAGAAGAAAAAAGATGTCTTAAAAGATCATCATGTTTCAATATTATGACAGCCAGTCAAGAGACTGGGTTTTGTGTGTGTATGTATAGCAGCATGTTCTTTGCCCTAGAGAAATTGGAAGATTTTCCTTGTAATTACCAACAAGAAATAGCAGTGTCTGAATAATATTCCTAAATATGAGAAAGAAATATTGCATGTTATTGAATTATTCTTTTGCTCTGTGGATGGATCATTCAGTCCCATAACTTTATATGCCATCTCGATGCCAATATATCTCATCCTTATAGACCTCCTGAACTGCAGACTCATGGAGACAAATGACTAATGTTTTGGATGCCTAAAGTGTATCTCAAAATAAACTTATCAATAAATGTACTCTTGATAGCCCCTTCCCCAAACTGATTCCTTTCCCAATGTTCCCCATCTTTGCAAAATATACTTTCATCCATCTGCTTCCTCAAGCTAAATCATTTGGGCCGTCATTGATTCCACTTTCTTCCACACTTCACATCTAATCCATCACCAGTTAAAATATATTCCATAGCCAACTACTTCTCACTATTCCCACTGGTACCTCCTAGCTGAAGCATGAATTTCTGCCTTGTAATATCCTCTTAACTGGTATCTTTGCTCCACACTTGCTGACTACAGACTCGTCTCCCTTCCTTTTCTCAAAAGAAATAATCTGTATGAGACCCCTGTGCAAAACCTTCCCATGTCTCACATCACATGTATATAAATACAAAATAAAAATATAAAGAGTAAAATACAAAGTCTTTCCATGACCCACAGGCATTGCACAATTTGGTCCTGTTACTCTGCTGATTTTATCTCCAACCACTTCTTTTGCTCACTATGCCTCAACCACACCAGAACTCTGGAAGCTTCTTAAACAGACCAAGCAAATTCTGCCCCAGGACCTGTGCATTTGCTGGCCTCTCTGCCTGGTACACTCTTCCAACATGTGTCCACATTCATGATTGCTTCAGGTCACTTCACTCTCTGCCAGATATCACCTCATCATGGAGGCCTCCCTTACCACCCTCTGTAACATCTATTCATACACCACAGTTCACTCTTTCCTTATTTTTCTTATGTGTACTTTTTTTTATTTGTTTGCTATCTTATTTTCTGTCTCTCTCCATTAGAATATAATCTCATTAAAATGCAACAGTTTTTTTCTCATTCCTCTATACCCAGGGCTTGGAATGCTGTCTGGCAGAGAGGAGCTGCTCAATAAAAATGTGTGGAACGAGTGAACAATATTTCAGAGAAAGCTGAATGATCAAATATTTCATTCCTTTTAAGTTTTTGTAGCTCTTCCATACGAAAAAGATAAAAATATTGTTAGGGTTAAACACTTTTTCCTTTGCAACCTCAAAATAGCTTCTCCTAATGTGCTAGCTAATGAAGAATTTAAAACACCCTTCTATGTTCTCCTGACATATTTTTTTATCATTAAATTCATTATAAAAAGTATGGAATTATTACAGTACTTAAAAAATTATATTAAAAATTATTTTTATTTCCCCAGTTTCTTTTCATGATTTTCACTATCTTTCCAGCACTATCATTTACCTAGTTCCAGAAAGTATATAAAGATAGGTTAGAAGCATATACAACATAAACTAAAGGTAGGTGAGAAGGAGAGAAAAGTTTATAGGCATTAGATGTAGCCAAGCAGTCTAATAAAATATGTTTAAAAAAATAATCTGCTACCAGTGGAACAGAAATTTGGCTCTAAGCTTTCTAACAGCCAAAGTGAAAAGGGGGAAACTAGTCAGTTATGCAAATTACCATTTTATAAGATTGAAAGAGAGCAATTTCTCAGGACAATCATAGCTATTTCTGATACTGAGCTTTTTCAGGAATTTCCTTCAAGATCCTCAAAGGGATGGTACTAGCAATGCAGCAAATGATGAGATCAACAAACTGCTTCTTGGAAAGTCTATGGTCACACATACGCACCATTTAGTTTAAAAGCATCCCTTATAAGGAGGGTGACAGGGAACAGCCTTGTTGGAGACGAGAATGGCGTGGGAATATAGCTCTCTTCTTGTCTGCCCAAATCCTCAAGTAGATGTTAGAGTATCTGAAGAAAGGGCAGGATTTCATCGGCTCTAAATCATTCACCGCAAGTATAAATAGCTGACAGATATTGGTTCAGGATGAACTTGAAAGGATGGTTCTGGAGTGCTTACAGTGCCATTTTTCATGCTGGCAGTTTAACCTGAACCCAGGGGCATGAACAAGCAGGCAGGAAGCAAAGTGGTAGGATTAATAAAGTCAAGAAGTTTAACAAGAACACTTGCCATCGCACCTTTTCTCAAAGATCACTGCTGGATGTTTCTTCAGAAGTGGTCACAATTCTCTTAGAAAATTATTTTGTATTCATATTAAATTGTAGAAAAGATAGTGTATCTAAATTCATTCTTTTGGGCAAGAATGGTGTCTGCTTCACCATTGAGGTCATTATTGCCAAAATAATAAAATAACTCATTGTCATATAGAATAATTTGTTTTTATTTCTATTTTATATAGCTGATGTGGGAATTATGAGTGTAAATGATTACATATCCCACCCATGTGAAAGGGACATATTTTTATGAATCAAGGTCCAAAAGAAAGGTGGATGCAATATATCCATACCTTACTCAAATGGAAATTTACAATATTTTCCCAGGAGAGCATGGCTACTGATTCTGGCTTTCCCAGTAATATTAGAGTATAAGTTCTCCAGGAGCATTCATAAATTATTGAGCTCATGTAACTTACCCACATCCAATTTTTGACCATGAAGTCATGAGCCACGGAAAGAACAAAAAAAAATTATTCTTCAAAAATAATAATTAACGTGGCTATATCCTCCAGTATTATTTAAGAAAAAAATATTGTATGTTAAATATTGATGTTGTGATCTTAATTCCTCACGATACTTCTAAGATTAGAGGTTAATTTCGAGCGTTTACAAATTTTATTAATTAACATTTTTGATTCTAAGTTACCTATGTTGGAAATATAATTTTCTAAAAATTTTCAATACAAAAGACATTATTTTCCCCCCAAAATCTGATCATTATTTTTGTGTATAGTAGTGCTTTACAAACTTTAGTATAAACAATACAATTTCTTGAAATGTTGATTTTGATACTCAGAGCTACCCAAACCTCAACATTCTGATTCAGGTGATTTGAACAGGAACTATCTGATATACTTTGAGAAATACTGGCCTACAGAAAAAATGAAGTGGGATAGATAGAATGAGATCACTGCCATAACCCATGTCTTTCGTTTTTGAACAATAGATTTCAATGACGTGAAATTTCTTCTGCAAATTTAGAATACTTTTCTGTTTCTCAATTAACTTTCCCAGAATGCAAGAACCCCAGCAGGGTTAATAAACACATCTCCAGAAGAAAATATTATGATTTTATTGGTATTTACTTTGCATGTCAACATAATGTATATGGTATAGTAATGCATCAGTACAGTAAGAATGAATTTAATTTATACATAAATCTTTCTGAATATTTTGTGGATACTTGCTCAAAATCATTTTTATTGATATGGTGTAAGCCTGTTGGATATAACTCTATTAGAGGGAATTTCTTACTTTTCACCACCCATAGGAAAGAAACAGTAAACATGCTTTAATAGCCTTTAAATACAACCTGAGGACTGTGTGTAAACTATGGGGAATATTTTATTTTTTAATCAGGTAACAATCACTCTTTCAGAATTAGTACCTTTCTTCTAGATTTCCTTGAAAGTTCAACAATCACAGTACTGGCCTAAATTCAAGTTTTGTAATTTGCTTATGTTAAAGCTGAGGTAGCAGGAAATTGAGATGGGGAGTACTTGAATTTCCAGTCCATGCTTTCTTTCATTTTTTTTTTCTTCTTCTTTTTATTTTTGGTGAGGATGAGAGGCCATGAGCTAACATCTATTGCCAATGTTCCTCTTTTTCTGCTTGAGGAAGATCTGCCCTGAGCTAACACCTGTGCTAATCTTCCTCCATTTTTTGTATGTGGGATGCTGCCACAGTGTGGCTTGATGAACAGTGTGTAGGTATGCACCCAGGATCTGACCCTATAAACCCTGGGCTGCTGAGGTGGAGTGCAGGAACTTAACCACTACACCTTTGGGCCAGCCTTCTCCAATCTATGCTTTTAATCACTATCTTTTGAAAGGCCACAGTAACTGCTTGTTTCCCTTTAGTGTTTTGTTAAGTTCTCTTTCACTCCTAGCATCGCCAGGCAGAGAATAGGTAACGTGGACTCAAGACAGTGGCAAGCAGAGATAGGGGCATTTTTTATGTCTGCTCCTGTATTTCCTCCTTTACTACAGATGTTGATGTGATCTTTATTTTCTCTTACAATATTAAACTGGCACTATCCTAATGAAATTTTAAAATGAAGAACAAATTGAATACTACAGCATACTCCTTAGCAAAAGTTCTAGAGAAGAACCCTGAAAGAAGATCCTCTAGAGAATTGGTAAGATCCCTGAAGGCGAATGTCCTCGCTAACCTCGCCCTGTCCTCGGGGCTTCTCCAGCATCATGAACAGGCAGTTTGCTCTGTGGCCTCTCTGCTGAGTCTGCTGAGAACAGAACCACAAAACTGTCAGATCCATGGGAGGGAACCTCAAAAGACTGGTCAATGCCATGAGGGGGCCAGTGAATCAGTCCTACTTGAATTTGTTTTTATTTCTTCATGGTTCACTATTTTCCCCCCACTGACACCAGGTAGGATGCAATGAGGTTCATAAGAAGTCTAATTAGAAGTCAAAATAAATATGGGGGCTGGCCCTGTGGCCGAGTGGTTAAGTTCACGTACTCTGCTTCCTGCGGCCCAGGGTTCAGATCCTGGGCGTGGACATGGCACCGCTCGTTAGGCCATGCTGAGGTGGCATCCCACATGCCACAACTAGAAGGACCCACAACTAAAATACACACCTATGTACCGGGGGCTTTGGGGAGAAAAAAAAAAATAAAGATTGGCAACAGTTGTTAGCATAGGTGCCAATAAAAAAAAATAAAAAAGAAGTTAAGATAAATATACCAGATATTAAATTCAGTTGTCTTTGATAATCATCAACTTGTTAACAGTCAAAATGTACAAAGAATTACAGCCCTCTTTTCATGATTGAAATTAAAAGTTAAAAAAGTTGTTTTTCTTGGGTAGGGACAAACTCCTAACAGATTTCTTCCTGTTTTTTTTTTTTTTTTTTACACAGAAAACACTTCATTAAAGAGACTAAATGGAGTAGTATAAAGCCTGTGTCTTTTTCTAAACATAAGTTCATTTTAAACTACTTCATTGATTGTTCATCAGAGTCTATTATTTTTATCATTGTCATTGACATTAAAAGTCAGTGGATAGTGTAATATTACTACCTGTTTTTTGTGGTCTAATAATATAGTGATTCTAGAAGTAATGAACTGGGGTTGTTCATTAAAGAGAACAGGAGGAGAAAGAAAAAGAAGGGGGAAGGGAGGAGGAGGAAAAAGGAGGATGGGAAGGGGAGGGGAGGGGAAGGGAAAGAAAAGAAGGAGGGAGGAGAGAAAGAGACAGATAGAAAGAGAGACAGAAGGAAGGAAAGAAGAAAGGAAAAAAGTAGGATAAAAAAACACATGGATCCAAAATTGCAGTATTCCCATATATTACAGTTTTACAATCAGGTTGAAAAGGCTGATCTTTAGAATCCCGAGATTGTTCGTTGTGCAAAGACAGCCTAGAAAGAAAGGACAGCACATGCTGTTGGTTTCTTAGATCTCATTCGTGAGCAATAGACTAACGAGATTATTCCTGTGCTCCTTGAGATGTGGACAGTTTTTTGAAGGTTCTAGCAAACTCATGGTCTGATGAGAGAAAAACTATCCTTTTCAAGGAACGTCCTGATGGAATAGCTTGAATACTAAGAAATAAGAATATTAGCTTTCTCTCTAGACCCAACTATCCCATGCCTCACCCACCTAGGTGCCTGGCCGTGGGATCCACAAACACCTGCGAGGTGTAGCCACAGGCCCTCAGCCAGACTCCTTCTCTCCTGTTACTCTTACCCCCTCTTTTATTGTTTGTTCTTTCCACACTATTTTCTTTATATGCCTCCAGCTGATAGCTCATTAGCTTCCCCACAGCATGAACACCCTTCTCCTCCAATGATACTCAGAATTCTACACACTCTGTCCAGCGCAAATGTCGCATCGCCTTTGTAGACTTTTCTGATTCTTTCAGGAAGTGAAATCCCCTCCCCTCCCACACACACTTTCCTGTATTTCCATGCTTTCTTTTGACAGCTCTCAAGCCTCATCCAGACATTCTGTTGTATATTTATCTCTCCCACCAGTCTGAGAACTGAACCCTTGTATTCTTATGTCTCTGGCACACTAATAATATTTAATGGTTGTTTATTGAATGAATCGAGGAGCCTACAGCTTTGAGGTGAGCATGGAATTCTGAAAGGTATATATATATATCTGCATTACATAAACGTATTCAACCCTGGAAGTTGATGGAGTACAGTTATTGCTGTTAAAATCACTCTCCCTCAAGAAGACAGGTTTTTATTTTCCAAGTTATATTACTATTTTGGCAGTAGTCTGACTTGAGGAGACAGGGTAATGTACTGCTAAAGGAGTGGGGGTTTTGGAAGCCTGAGTTCTAATTGCAGCTCTGCTGCTCTCTAGCTGCGTAATGCTTGACTCATGAGTTCACTTCTCTGGATAGTTTTCTCATTCAGAAAAAGGGGATAATAATAGCATCCAATTCATATGGTTGTTAGGAAGATTATATATGTTAGTACATACAAAGCATTTAGAAGAGTAATTATAGGAAACACTGAATAAGTACTAGTTATTATAAACGGAACAAAGAGACCTTTAGCACATCAAAAGCAATGGGTGTCAACACTTGAGTGGGTATTGAAGATAGCTTGGCTATCAAAAGAGTTTTATAAATTTTGCCCTCAGATCTCAGATTTAGATTGTGTTTCTTAGGAAATGATTACTAGGTATCCTTTTCTGATTTTAGGCAGATATTGATCTAACGAGTTTGGTTAGGTAAAATGAAATACTACTTTAAGTCAAATTTGCATAAACATTAAAAAACCTTTAGGTATATGTTGTTCCCAAAAAAAATGTAAAATTATCCATGTGTGCCAAAACAAACAAGCAAATAAACAATTGTCAAATATACTCAATTGCTCTCATTTGCACAGTAATATTTGAAGTCTTTGGCTAATGATCACTTCTAAAGCTCACAAAAGTATCTATCCAGGGATACACAGCGGTTAACAAGCAAACGTTTTAGCAATTTCTATGCCATGTGTATCCTCCCTGCACCCTTCAGCCCAATATAAATGTTGCTGGACTCATGGACCTAATGTGGATGGATCATCGGCGGTGTGAGGATGGCGAATGGAATTGGGGAAGGGAGATAGTTGGTGAACACATAAATCAACAAGACTGCTCCAGAGAGTGGTAAATACCGTGGAAAAATACGACAGATAAGTGACAGAGAGTGACAAGGAAAGGTCAGGCAACCACTCTTGGAGGTAACTTTTGACCAGAGGCATGAAAGGTAGAAGAAATCAGGCTTACAAAAAAAGCAGCTCCTTCCAAGCAAAGTGACGCAGCACAAAAGCCCTCAGGGGCAAACAATCCTGGCATATTTGAAGGAATTTACGGAAATAAGCATGGAGTGTAGTCAGTGAAGGTCAGAGTGGAACTTGATCCATGTAGAGAAGCCAGGAGAGGGCCAGGTCGTGGACCAGAGTTTGAATTTTATTCTAAGATTAAATGAGAAGCCATTGGAGGAGCTTTAAGAATGGCCCTCACATGCTTTATCTTGCATTTAATACCATTCTGATCGCTCTGGGGAAGATGCACTCTATGTAGCCAGAATGGCAGCATCTCTCTAGGGCAGAGACAATGGGGCCATTGTTTAGCAGGCTCACTGTGGAGATGGAGAGAAAAGCACTAATTGGGATATATTTTGAAAGTAGAGTTGACAGTAAATACTGATGGATTTATTCATTCAACAGATATATAATAGGACCTACTAGGGACACAAACTTGTAAAAGGAATGTCTCCTGATGCTACTGGGGTTTTCCCGCTCTCTAGGTCATTTCTAAACCGATAGTAATTAAGCCAGTGAGTCCTTACACTGTAAGTCACTATCACTGTGCTTGCTTATACATGGGCTTCTTTTTAAAAATCGAAATCACTAAAGACTCAAGGGTCATTATGAGGTATAGCATATATTTTTTTAAGATGCATTCAGCAAAAGACGGGATAAAAGCTGCTTCCGATTTGAGGCAATGTGACGTGTTTAACTTTCTTTTTTATTTCTCTAAATAGCTCGTAATTCCTAAACTCTTTGTGTTTATGAGCATAACATCTCAGCCCATGTAGAAAGCTCTGCCTATATAGATTTGATTGCTCGAGCAAGTTGTTTAAGCGAACTACAGAATGGACTTCTGAAAAGAAATTGCAGGAGGATGGCAATTTTCAAGTCACATCTTTTATTCACATTTGATTTCAGTGTGTACCTGTGTGTGAAAGAGAATTTAAGTGGATATAATAACAGCTTCAAGAAGGAGCAAAATTCCGCTACTTACACTTTATGCTGTGAATGGCATTATTGAATACCCTAAATTGTGTTAAAAGTGACAACTATAAATCAGACAAACACTTCATGCTTGGAATTTTATCTTCTACATTGCTTAAGCTAGTAATTTTCATACAGTGCTGGAGGAGGCGGGCAGTCGTCATGAACTCCATTTCCAAGAACATGACCTTTTCTTTACTTCTACATTTCTCGGTTCCTTCTCTGGCTCTAGCTCCTGTTCTCACAGAGAGGTAACTGAACACTGACTGTTCTGTTAGGTGTGAAGTTCAATGGAGGCAGAGCTAAAGGATCAATGCTTAGAGACATGAGGAGGATCCTTTCCCCTTGTGAAAAGTAATGAAATCCCGCCCAGAGTTTTCTATTTGGTTTGGGGTGTTGTGTTTTCTTATTATCATTTAGTTCAACTCATTCATATAAATTATCTATAATTGTGTAACAGTTGGGAAGGTCTTCCATTTTTCATATCATTAATTTTTATGTACATTATGTACTAAACACAGAGATTGCTATAATTCCGTTTATCCATCATTTGAGCAAAATTCCCACAACAGTCAGTGCTATTAGATATTAACAAAGTATGGACTCAGTGTTTCCAGAAAACCTCTCTATTAACAACAACAAAAAAAGACTTTAAAATCAGCAACACTAACAACAGAAACCTTTGACAAAAATATCTGAGGCACTTTGGCAGACAACAAAACCAAATTACAAAAGCAGTCTTAACGGACCAAGCAAGGGCTGCGTTTGATGGCTCAATTTGTTTCACTGGAATAAAGAATAATGAAAGAAATTTTATCATTTAAGAATAGCTCAGAAAGCACAATAGAGTGTCACAACCAAGAACATTTTCAAAAGCAAAAGACATAATGAACTAAAAACCTTTGTAACAGAGAACGTCTTTATGATGGATGTGTTCTGGCAAGGTGCAGCAACCAAGCAAAATGCACCCCGTCAACAAGCCCAGAGTTTATGGGCGGCGAACACATCTCAAATACCATTTGGTAATAAAGATGATATACACTTCTACTTTTTCAAATAAGAATTATATTCAAATTATTTATATTTTCTCTGAAAATTCAAAGCACTTGCTTTGTGTCCCATCTCATACTATCTGTGTAAAACAGTACGGGAACTAACATTATTTTCCCCATTTTACAGACAGGGAAATTCCGAAGCAGAGCGAAATCATATGACTTTTTCTTCAGTATTTAGTAAGCTAGGAAAAAGAAAATAAAACAAGGTATTCCGAGCTTTGCTTACTAGATTATACAGTTATGTTCCTGTCGCCCATCTGATTTTAAAAGAGGAAGGATGGCTTCCCAGTTTTCCTTTCTTCCCATCCTCAACTCCTCTTTCTTCCTTTTCCTTCCATGTGTCCCCTCTCCTCTCCTGTCTCCCCCCACCTCCCCTATTTGTCCCTTCTTTTCCTTTCCTTGCCCTTTTTTCTTTGACACAGCTTTAACAACTCCTGTGAGGCAGCATGTGGTGGACACACGCAGTTCTCACGCTATAATTGTCACGTATTGATTTATTCAGCAAATATCTGTTGAGCCAACACTGCATGCCTGGGGTGCAGAAAGCATGGGTGAGGAAGATAATACTCACTAAACATAAAGGTGCCACTGTGGGCAGTATTGTGCACGTGGTTCCACGTGTACGTACAGCAGTGAGAGCTGACCTAAACCTGCGAGGGGGCCCAGGTGAGGAAGAGAAAGTAGAGGTAAGATCTGAGGGAAAATAGTGAGGTTAAGGTAGGAGTAGTAGGGATGGAGAAGTGTTATAGGCAGAAGGGGGTACATATTAAGGCCCTCTGATACAGAATAGACCCAGAATAATAGTATTCAGACTGTCAACGTCATACAAAAACCTTCATGATATTCCTCTTATCCACTCTTACAACTTTATCTTCATCTTGTGCTCCTCTGAAACCCACACATTTACAGTTCCCAAACTTGTTATGATCATTTTATCATCTATAACTCTGTACATCTCTTCCCCCCAAATGGAAAGCCTCCTACTGCAAACTCTGACTCCAGATCCCCAGCAGCTACCCCTTTGTCTAATGAATCCCTATTGTTGCTCAACTCCATGCAAATATCAACTCCTCTGGACAGCATTCTCATGCATTCCTTCACTGAGTTATACACACGCATGAACATACACACAATAGAATCTTTATATAGTGACTCCTCAAGAAGATCTCCTTGAAAAAAATCAAATAAATGAAGAAATAAAATGATTGAGATACACGTAGTGGGGTTTGCACTCTAAGAATAGATAGCATTGAACAATTCTTTATAAATTAAGCACCAGATTTCCAATTATTTTTAACAATAATTTTTACATTTAAGATTAGATAAATCTCAAAGAAAAATTTAACAAATAGATATAAACTCAAACTGACTTTAGTGAAAGAACCCTTTTGGACATCTGCAGATAAGACTGGATGGATGGAAATTATACAACTGTTTCTTTTTAATTCCTCAATAGATGCAAGCAAGTTTACATAAAACTTGCTTTACATAAAAACTCCTTATCATATCAGCATATAAGCCACTAATGGAAAAATTGAGATGAAAATAATCTGGCTTTCTGAAATACAAAAATATGAAAATATCAACATGTTTTAGAAAAGAGTTCATATTTTTATTTTCACACTATCTAACTCTGAGGAGTTGCCAGGGGAAAATGAAGTAGGAATAAACAAAGTGAAATAAAGTAAAATGATCCAAAATAGTCATTCTGCTTCACTGTACATTAAAATAAAGAAATAAATATTAAGGAAAAGACACAAGACGTATTGAAATATTTGGATGTTACGTAATTAGTGGGAGAGATTATAAAATCAAGAATTTTGAACTCCACAGTGGGGTGAAAATTCACAAACAAAAAAACTCCATATATTTTCAGTTTGTTTTTTCTTTTTGAGGAAGATTAGCCCTGAGGTAACTGCTGCCAATCTTCCTCTTTTTGCTGAGGAAGACTGGCCCTGAGCTAACATCCATGCCCATCCTCCTCTACTTTTTTTTTATATGTGGGACACCTACCACAGCATGGCTTGCCAAGCAGTGCCATGTCCGCACCTGGGATCCGAACTAGCGAACCCCAGGCTGCCGAAGTAGAACGTGCAAACTTAACTGCCGTGCCACTGGGCCAGCCTTGTTTTCAGTTTTAATTTTGTGGACTCTCACAAAACCCACCATCTTTCCTACTATCCCACCATATGTCTAAGTCATATGAACACTGACACAGAAAAGGTTTTTTTTCTTTTTATCATGAATTCACTGATATTGCTTTCAAACTATCCCTAAGTGTCAAGAGCATTATGCATCTAAGATTTATAAATTACAGACCTCAAAATAGAAACAGAAATAAAGGTTTCTCTATTGACTAACATCCATTTAAATAGGACATTGTATTTTTTTGCTGTTGAAAATTCATTTATGCTAAAGAGCTATTCCATCACCTTTCATAACGTGTTTTGGGAAAACTAAATTATCCAGTTACACTAGATGAAATAGACATCCCCAAGAAAACATTGCTACTTTAATTTATTTTTCTAGGGAAACAAAATTGAAAAAATACAATGCCATTTTATGGACTTTTCATGGTCTAGAAATACATAAGAATGTAAATTGTCTTCCATCAGGAACTGGAGCAACCATTGCATTAGAAAGATGCGTGTCTACACAGTAATAGCAATCGCTCTCTTATTTGACAAGAAGACAGAGTTCAGGTTTAGGACACAAAAATGTTCTGTTCTTTTGTGGTGGCACACTTTACATTCTGAACTACTAATTTCCAAGTAAATCCTACTGTGGAAAATTAAACAAAACCTCCACTCCCCCAAAATAAGGAAAAAGCAAAGTTTCTCCACATCCTCCAGATCCTTGTACTGACTCTGATCCTGGTTTTCAGTGTTAACAGAAGAATAATATCATACATATTATGAGGCCATGGATCTTCGCTGACTCCAGCTTTTACGAAGTCCCTGCTGTGCATGGAAAGCTCTGCACAAGTGGTGATTCACGGCCGTTTGTAAAGGTTAGTCCTGCAAATCTTTAAGAAAAGTTACAAAAAAAAAGAAAAACAGATAAAGGAAAAAAAGAGGCGACTGCAGGTCTTTCAGTGAGTGGAAATAGAATTTTCCACAATCTATATCCTCCACAGGGGTCCATTCTTCCCACAGTTGGTGGCTGTCCTCCCAGGCTCGAAGCCCCAGCGCTCCCAATAACACTAATTGCTTCAAAGTCCCTGCCCAGATAAGAAGCAGATTTCGCTATCATAGGGCAGTTAGAAGTTAATTTATTTTTTTAACATAAACACTGCTGGGACACATATAAAAACTCCTATGACCCTACATTAGAAATATCAAAGCATTACTTTACAAAGACGTATATTTTGATGTAATATGTAATTTCTTTGTTCTACCTGAAATCTCATCTGATTGTGATAATTTTCTATGAAGCACGGCATTTATAGAAAATCAAGATCAAAATCGTCAAAGAATACTTGGATACCCTGCTATCAGTAATCAGTAATTCTTTATAATCTGCTCTCCAACAGATGTGGGGTGGTTCTTGCATTTTATTTGGTTGTGTTGCACATAAAATGTTTCTATGAATTATCTTACGTATCTGGTTCTATATTACTTCAGCTTTAAAAAGAAAAAGTTCAGTTCCAGTTATCTCATGTCGATGTTTTCCTATGCCTTACAGCTGCCTTTTCTCTAATCTGTCTGAAGAGCCAGCACTAATCCATAATGTACTGCACCTGCTAGTAGATTCCACGACCTCGGAGATTGATAAACACGAAGCAGGAAAGCTCATTAACCAGACTGGGTGTATGAAAGTTCAGCAGACAGCACATGGAGAAGTATATCATTGCAGTTCCATTATACTCTACTGTCAATTTCAAGTACACTGCTCTTTCAGGTGCATATTTTTTACTCACCTGAATTTGCAATTGGCCAACAGAACAGGCAAGGGTTAGTGAGTCTAGACACTGCTCTGAACTTTGGAAAACATAGCAGATTTCCTGGATCCAGCACTGCTATTTTAAAGCATTCTAGAATCTGAGCATTTTTAAAGGTATCTGTCAAAACGTAGAAAATTCTGTTTTCATAATATTCTTTGTATAGCACAAAATTAAAATGAGTTAGAAAAAAAATAAATCCAGTAAGGCATATATATTTCAAGCTTTTATAGTTACTGGTGACACCATCTGATAAGACTCCAGACTTCCTTTACTATTGTCAGCTGCTGCATATTTTATAGGGTACTGTCTCGACTTGAATGATGGTGGGTTACCTAGTATAAGCTGTTTCACCTCATACATGATTAAATTATATTTCTTCCTGTCTGAACAAAGATTATATTGAAAATACAGGAAGGATTTGGCACCAGGGAAATACATGTTAGTATTTGACAAGTGTGGAACAGTGTAGGAAAATATCAGTACGTGATGAGGTCATGATAGAATCTAAGAAAAATAAGAGGAAGTTCACTGAATGTTAAGTGGACAGATGCCCAGCTATTCTTTTGAAATGCCATTCAAATGGCCCTCATATCATTTAATTTTCAATTGTTAGATTCATGTGGGCAAAACAAGTTGGTATCCAAACAAATCAAGAAACCTTATTCCTTGCAGTTTGCTGAATCAAAAGACCTAATACGAAACAGTAACAGGAGTTCATATGTGAGTCAAAACGTAAAAATGTATTTTAATTTGCATTTTCTGTTTTATGCTAGATTAGAAAATAATGACATTTTAAAATGCGTAAAACTATGAAAACAGGATACCAGCTAGAATAAAAATAAAAATTAAAAAACTGTTGAAAATGCACGAATGAAAAATAACAGAGACTTCTGAGCACAGAGGAATACAGTTCTATTCCAGAACAGGGCAACACAAAGTAATGTGAATCCCTAAATTGCAAGCTGGACAAGGAGAGAAACTACGCTGTCTTGGTGTGGTTCATGCCTTTTGACAGCAGATCAGAGAAGTTATAAAGCAGAAAAAAAATATGCGGAACTTTTCAAGGTTGTTTAATGCAGTCCCTTTCCTTAAGGCAGATGAACTCCCAAGGCAGTAAGAAAGAACTGTATAGTTGTTGGTTCTATTTTACAGTATTCCAGAGAGGGAGGGTCCAGGATATTCCCTCATATACTTTTTCCAGCTTTTGTTAGCCTCGTAGGATGCTTATGAACAAATAAATCCAGAAACTACCAATCAATTCAGAATGGTTCTGCTAAATTTGGCAATAATATTTCTTTTAGTATACTGATGACGGAAAAAAATTTTTCTTCTCTACTTCCCTCAATACATCTTCTCTCAATACATTCTTTTTTCTCTCATGCATGTTGATAAGTTACCTTTTCCCCTTTTCTTCTGACCTTATAGTCATAGAATATAACCAAATTCATAATGCTGGTTTGTAATATTTCAAATTAAACCTACTTTACATTTGTTTATGTTTTACAATGAAAGATACCCCATGACTTAACTGGATGAGAGTAGAATCTCAGACTTTTAGCATCAGATGAGATATTAAAAGTAATAGATTTCACATTCCTTTAAAATTTAGGTTTGGATAACTTCAGTGATTAGGAACTTAACATGTCATGATGCACCCATGCATTTTCCTGGCAGATTTAACCTATCCTCACATAGTGTTTATCCTTATATAATGCTGGAATTTTACCACTATCTTATTTTAAGGCAATTTTGGGGCTATTCATTATTCTCTGTTAAATTTCATCTTGCTAGATTTGGTTTATCATTCCAATATGCTAAGAAAAACTGGACTTATTATCTTCGGGTGTATTTACTATCACTGCCGGCTTTATGTCATGCTGTCTATATCCTTATTCATCCGTTCATCAGCATACTAAAAAGCCAATACTAAGGACAGAAATCTATAGATCATTTACAAATCCACAGAGAAAATCACCATACAAGAGAGATGTCATAATATACAAAGTCTATAGCATTTCTATGATGTGAAAGAATAGATCACTAATGAAAAAACAAAATAAAATTGGATTGGCCTTTAATCCTTAGAGCTTATACTAACATTAGTGATCACTTATCCTACTTATAAGTCCTCACAAACATCACTTTCGATGTTTGAAGCCAGTTGTAACAGCAGGGAGAGGAAGTGGTCCTCTCTCTGGATGATGTCATGGATGTTGAATGATTCCCACTGAAAACATTTCCCCAAAGGACTTTGATATCTAAAATGATGCAATTATCGATCTTTCCTTTGGAAACTGGCTCTCAGAATACAAACACAAGTGCTCAAGATAGAAATACTACATGCTAAATAGTCTTCCATCTTATTTAAAGGACCAACTAACCATAAGTCTCTGAATGATGCTGTATGAGGGGTACAGAATTCAAAAATTTTAAAAGCAGTTATAAATCCATCTCCTTAATGACAAGCAGGCATGGACCTCCAGGTAAGAAACAGCAGTGACACAGATCTGAGGGCAGAAGTTATAGGGGAGGCGACCATCAGTCCTGATGCTTACCCACTTCCCCTGAGGAGGTGACCAGAGCAAATGTGGGGTCAGATGTGTAGCCCCAGAATGGAAACGGTGTGAGGAAGTGGCCCTTGCCCCTGTGGAGATCAGAGTCTCAATTGGCAAGGGAAGGGACAAAGAGAAAGGTTTCCCACATTTGTTTTCATCTCCCACATGCACACCTCAAATTCCAAGAATTATTTTTAGAATATCCTTGGCATTTTTCAGTGTCAATGAGTTTGAATTATATCCAAAAAGATGGAATAGCTCAGATTTATCTCCTTAAGGAATACCTTTGAGGCACATTGAAGATTGTCTAGTTCATCGAGCTTGTTTTACAGAAGAGCAGCAAGTTCTGAGAAACAGTTTCTTGCTAAAGATTGTAGAGCATTCAAGCTGTTCCCTAACTTAGGGCCATCCAACACAACAGGCCTTCTGGGTTTGTTTTCTTTTGTTTTTAATAGCCATGTAGTTTGAGGGGAAGGTCTTTTTGATTACTCATATTTGGTTAAAGCACTTTTCTCCATACTTCCCTACCCCTCCAACCTAATTTATAAGTTTCATTTTTACACAATGTAGGTTTTTATTTAATCAAGAATTTAAAATACCAGACATAACTTATCTAAATAATTCATTTTAGGCATACCTGGAGTTTCACCAGAGACAACTGAGCTATAGTTTTCTTTAAAGCATGAATCATTTTCTCTGAGTATGGAAATTTCTTACACTAAATAGGTGCTTGGCATACCACCCACTATTTCACATTTTTTGTGTGCACTGGGATGTAGAAGGGGACATGCTTCTTAGGACCTCAGAAACAGAACCTTTATGGGAGAAAAGTCAGAAAACTGAAATAATCCCACCATTATTTAATACATTCCCACACTGCTATACTTTGCCACATATAACAGGAAATAAAATGGCAAAGCTTGGAAAGACAAAAAGACAAAATTAAAGAAAAAAGGGCTAAATGCTTCATCTTTGATTCCAAATAAAATTAGTCAAGATTTTCAAAAAGGCCTCAGATGACCCTACTATAGAAAGATAACACTTAGCTACATATTTTCAACCCAATTTGAATTGTGATCATTTTTAGAGACTGGATGAAGTGAGCCTACCAATATCTCGAGCCAGAAGCAAACTCAACTCACGGACAAAGTACGCATCATGGATGATATTGTGAATGTCAGTTTTTAGCTAGAGAGCTGCACATTAATATGTCTTTACTACAATTCCAGAATAGAAGTCAACGTTGAGAACTTACATTACATTTAATTGTTATATTCAACACATGCTTCTTAACAAATCTGTTTTTCTTGATTGAAGATCACAAAGGAATTTAATAATTTGAAGACGTAATCTAATTTCTCCCCAGTAGGACTGGTATTTACCAACTAGTCTTGTGAAAAGATTGACAACAGAAACAAAATGAAACACATATTTGAAAATTCTGTTATTACTGTAAAAAGCATAAATAGGATACATACTGGGTTTAGAAGGATTGTGAGGAAAAGTTCACCTCCTCTGATACTTTTATCCAATTCTTGGGGTCCTCCTGGATACTCTTTGTAGAAAATAGTGTGGGTGAACAATCCACAGGTCTGTCGAGGGAGGACCTGAGGAAAAGGGGGAAAAACAGTACACTTTGCCTGGAAAACTCTCAAAGCCACCCAAACAAATAGACACAGAGAAAGTCTTCAGTAGTATAGAATCGCCAGACAAAATTTCAGTTTGGAAACTTCAGTGGATGATCTATATGAATCTCATTCCCAATATTTTGAGCTCGTCTTGGATTTGCTAAAACCACCCCACAGCTTAAGAAGCAAGCTTATAGCGAAACAATGTATTAATTTGTGACCACTCACAACTATGGGATGTTAGGCATTTATGATACTCATGTAAAAGTGGTTTGAAGTTACATTTTGTCTTCATTCCACATGTAGATATTAAGAGCCTTCAATACACACAGCAGTATGTGCTCACCATGATGCCATTGTGAATGAAGCCCTTTCGGTACCGTGCAGGTTTCAAATGTGGATACTCTTCAGTGCTGGTGACCTGAATACCCCAGACCTTCTTCCAAGCTGCATACAGCTGAATATGAACCGGGTAGACCCCTGAGTGATGTGGCGCCACTGCGTAGCCCATGTTGATGGGTATCCCATGTTCCTAAAAGGAAGTCAGAACAGCATCATGTGAAGTGTGGTCAACTGAATTCTATTAAAATTGTTTCCACAAACATCCATTTAGGACACACTGAGTTCTATGCTAGCTATGAGCAATATAAAAACTAATAGGATGGAGTTTTTGTCTTTTGGTAGCTCGTAAACTTAAGGAGCTCTGGTGGTAGGACAGACATAGTAAATACTTTGGGAATGTGGTGTGTGGGTGAGATTAATTCTGAACTTTGAATATAGAAAGTTTTGGAGGAAGATAGGCAGAGAACATGGCCTTTCCTCAGATAGATATAGAAAAGAAAATGTCACTTGAACAAGCACTCAAATGTGAGAGATGGAAGAGGACTCTGTGTGTGTGTGTGTGTGTGTGTGCCTATGATGTTGAAGACAACCAGAAAGGTAAGTAGGACCATAAAGTGATGAGCCTTTACTGATAAACTGAGGGATTTTGAATTGATGAATTAATTCTATTTGAACAGGATAGATATGGAAGCTCTCTGAGCATGAAGGGCCATGATCTGCTTTAGGTTTTAGGAGGAAGGATCTAGTGACAACATGTTAAGATGAACTAGAAGTGGGGAAGGAATGAATCAAGGCTGTGCATTAGGAAGCTATTGCAATGGTGAGATTAGAGGGAACATGGGTACCTAAACCACATTATTGGTGGTAGGAATAAAAGCCAGGGGATAAACGCCATACAACATCCAATAATGTTTTGGGTACAGAGGGTAAGGAAAGAGTAAGGATTAAGATTCTCCCCTTGGTTTTGGACCTTAGCAAATCAATTTATTTTTATGAAACATACAGTTTACTATCAGATGCTTGCCTAGGCTAAACAGTCAATTCTAAAGGAAAACAGGTATAAATTTAAAATAAGAATAAGAAAAAATTACTAAAGAATGGTATTATGTTGTAAAGTACGTGCTATAGATCTTCAGTTTTCTAATTCCTGCTTCTTTATACTTTTCCATTTAACTGCTTATCTGCTTTATAAAGACTCCTTGTAGGATTGATTCTCATCAATTGAGGTTTTAAATGACAATATACAGTAATATATGAAAGCTGATTGAATCAATAAACAGAACACAAAAGTGTTGACAATTGCCATTTATATTTTCTGTTACATGGCACACAGCATAGGAGAACAATCAGTCTGGCATAATAAGCAAGCAGTGAATGGATCACATATCTACAAAGCCTAAATCATATGCCACACTCAGCTCAGAAGATAGGCCCTAAATATTTCGCAAAGCTCCATCATTCTTCCTTTCAGGCAATGACCCTCATTGTATAGCCAAATTCACCTCTCTTTCACCAAGACTACGTGTTTTCCAACATCTATTACAATAAATGACTCCGTGGAAAGACTGAAATATGAAATCAATGCTATAAAATGAGCCAGAGTCTTTTGCTATAGGTACTAGGGCAAATTCATTTCTTTGTGTGTGTAGAAGAAAAATACTTCTTCACAGAGGTTGTATTTTTAATACAAGGCAAGCTTGAAAAAGTCCAGTCACAGAACTACTTGGAAGCTACCAGAGGGAGCAGGCTGCTACCATTCCCTGACTCACGACTGGGGGCCATGCACTGGGAAATGCCTTAGTTCTCTCTGGTTAGTTCCACGTTGCCCAGTTAATTGCTGCAAAGCATTCTGAGGATGAGCATTATCCGGAAGCCAAGATGTGGATGCATTAGGTATGACACACAGATGAACTTCCTCGTGAGAGAAATCTAGGGTCAAGTGTGTTCAAATCCCTCCATCTGGTAAGAATTTGTGTGACTGCTGCTTAGCGAAGTATTCCCGATTTACGAGAAAGGGAAAAAGAATCTGTTATCCTCTTATTATTCCTTCAAGTGGTTCATACTGAGGTTTTGTAATCGTCTTGTCCTATGATTTGAAAAATAACGAAATCAACAGTGCATGAATCTTAACAGTCTGCACTAATCACTTTATTAGTCCTCATTTTCTACCATTGTATAATATTTTATTCCAAATTTGGGGCCTAGAACACGAAATAAATATGTGGATGTTCCAGAAACAAAGAGATTGAAAATAAAATTGTGAAGAAAATTGAAATATCAAACAACTGTATCTCTTCAGGAAAAAAAAAAGACATTTCACTTTTGACAGGTAGTGAAATGAATTGTAGAACTTTCATGAAAAACCAGAAGCTAAAAAGCAATTGATTTGGTGAGCAGGAAGGAAGGGGCAGTAAAAGGATTTTATTATATTTATTGATTTCTAGGGGCTCGATGTTATACTGCTCATAAGGTCATCTTATCACACTGACAAGCAGAGCTCAATCAAAATAATAAATCACACTAGATAATTATGAGTTTATACTTTTTCAACCTAAATGATAACACACAATGAAAAATAAATTCCCTAGAAACTCTTTTTCTGTTATCAAAGAGCTTGCTGAGCTAGAAACCTTCATTCTTTATTGTCCAGAGTGTAAAACCCATTTCACAGAGGCTTGGTCAACTAAAAAGTGAACTAAACATCATATTTATACACGATCACAAAAATTACAAAATTTGAAAGACTTTCTAATGTGAATATTGGAAACATTTGAAACTATAAAAATGTACATCTAGCAGTGGAATAAACTAATTCAAATATGGCATTTGTTATTTATTAAAACAGCATCTCTTACAGGATCTAGGAATTCTATGGTGTTACAATATGAGACGACACCACAAACATTTACAGAGGAGTTTAACACGATCTAATTTTTCCAGTTATGTTAAATTCCCAGTTGATTGGGAAATGGTATAATACGGTAATTTGCAGACCATATGAAAACAGGGTCACCCGTTTTCAAAACGTAGAATAAAATAAAATATATTTAGCACTGAACCTCTAACAGTAGCTGGCATGATCTCATTTAATTTTTCTTTGATCATTCCTACTGATCATATCTGCTTGCAATTGCTTAGTACCTGATATTTATGATGTGTTTTTACATTCATGTCTAACGTGATACTCATAATTGCCCTGTGAGATGGCCTGGATGTTATTATCTACTGTGGAAACTGAGGCTCCGAGAATGCAAATGACTTGCTCATGTTCACAAATGTCAGAGCTAGAATTGTACCCAAGTCCTCTAAATTCATAGATTTTGCGTTTGCCTTTCTACTAAGTTGCTACCACTGTGACCCGCCAGTTAATGACCCGAAGCACTGTGCTGACAAAAGGGAATTGATTTTAACATATATTTCTGATCTGGAACTCCTATCCACTCTATTTTTACTTGGAGAAGTTATAAAGCAAAATTATACCTTTTGCAAACTCCTCTGCAGCTATCCTTTTTTATGCAAACAAGATTCAGCCAATTAGAAGTACTCAGGAAAGAGTCCAGAAAGCAGTAGGTGGGCAGAGGCTAATGTCTGGCAACTCCTGGCTCCTACACTGGCAGGTAAGATCTCAAACACAGGAGGCTTTCCTGAAGCAGTATGTGGTGCCCTTTTGCAAGGCAGTGGTGGAAACTTAACTGCTTACTCCAGAGCTCCAGTGGTAGCTTCAGAAGCAGTCGCTGCCCTAGGGACTCAATTCTGTCTGGCTCTGCCAGTCCCTGGAGGCTGAAGAGCCTAGAATCTGCTCCATCAGCCCTTTCAGTGTATTTGGAGTTACTTAAATCGTTGAATAAAACCTTTCCCTTTTTAAAATAACTCCAAGCGGCTTCTGTTTCTAGCAGGGAAGTCTGACTAATACAGGTGGTCTTTGCCCCTTTTTTATAAGTATAAAAGGTTTAAAGGGTTCAGGTGAGATGTCAGTGGTTTGAATTCTAGGAAAACAAAGGAAGAGCTTCCTAAACCATAGCCCAATATTTCTCCAAGGAAACTCATTGATATATAGCAAACACCTATTTGTCTAGCTGGATACTATCGTGATATATATATATATATATGACTATTAAATCTTATGTACCGATCAGTCAATGGCTAGTGTATAGAGAAAATAAACAGGGCACTAGTTTATTTAAATAATAGATACCACAGGTATTTGACACGTCAATACTGTAGTGAAACCATATAATGTAGGTAACATAAAGAAGGGGGACAAATCCTATTGAAAGGACATTGCTCTAATGGATTAGTTTTGATGACCACAACCACGTCTATGCCAGCATGCATTGTAACACCCCTTCCTGAGGATAACCCATCCTAGTAAATGGATCAAGACCTATGTAGGCATCACATGCAGAGGTAGAAAGAACCATAGGTGAGCACGAGCAGCACTCTGGTCAGTCACCGGTAGACACTTTTTAGAAGACCTCACACACCATAGGAAACTGGAGGAAAAAAACGAGAAAAAGGGGAGTTGGGAGGATTGAGCTCATGGACTTACAGGCGACATTCCTGGATCTCTCACAAATAGCAGGACAGAAACCTGAAGAAGGAATGGAGGTCTTGATACAGAAAGAAAACTCAGGCAGATGTCATTTTCCCTATTAGTAGGACCATATGTTTGCACTCCAGGAGATACGGCTTACGAAACCAGCCCATAATATACTTAGGATGGATTTATGTGCCCAGTGCTTAGCAGCACGCCTGGCACATTGTTGTGTTTAGTAAATATTTTTTAAAGGAAATAATAAATTTAAAAAGTTATTAAATAAATTTACCATAGATGTTTAATAAATGAATATAAAAGGAAAGTAAATGAAATAATGATCTCATAAATGAATGTACTTGTAGTAAAGAGATAATGCATTAAACAGTGCCCTGTTGAATTTTAAAATATTGATTTGTCCTCCTAAATATACAACTTCTAGTAAGCAACACTGGTGCTAAAGAAAATAGACCTCATTATCTATTTTTCCTTTTAATAAGGACTTGGAATCATATTGCCAACTTTGAGAATGATCCTAGGATCATTGATTTTCCACTGTGTTTTGGGAACTGAAATTGTCTTCTGTTTTCATAAGTGATAAAAGCAATGACTGTGTGACCCTGGAAATTGGCTGGGTCAGTCCTGACACTTCTTGGACTGAAGCCTAGTAAACGGTAACAAATCTCTGGAGAGCTCTGTGTTACAAATGGATTTTTCTTTTGAAAAAGAAATAGAACAGCAACGGCGTTGCTTCTACAGTGTGAACTTTCCGATCCTAAGTAGAGCTATTTTGGGCAATTGAGACACCTCCCTTTAATATTCTTGACCCTGCTCAAGGTCTACTTTGCAGCTTAAAGGGAACTAACAGAAAAACTAAGTCAGTCTTCATTCACACTAGACAAAATGTGGTTGATTAGGCACCTGCTTTGCTAAATTTGGCGGTCAGAATTCTTACTTTATTGACAAGATGTTCAACATATTTTGGTTCATTAAGTTCTTTTATTTAACACATAATTTATTATGTTCTATGATGTACTAGGAGCCATTATAGGCACTGATGATACAGCACTGAACAAAACAGACAGAAATCCCTGCCATCAGGGAGCTTATACTTTGGTATGGTGAGACTAAGATTACACAAAATGAAAAGGTAAATTGTATACAATATGAGAAGGTGGTAAGAGCTATGGAGCAAAATAAAGCAGAGAAAGGAAGGAGAATGAATGAAGGGATATGAGTTTCAGTCATGGAGAGGGTAATATTTTGAGTCAAGGTCTGAAGTTGCGAGGGATTAAGCCATACAGAAAACTTGGGGAAGATCATTCCAGGCAGGGGGGGAAAGTACCAACATTGTTCTGTGTTGAAAGCACCTCAAGTATTTTGAAGAAGAGTAAGAATTCAATTGTTTTTGGAGCAGTGTTAGCAAAGGGGGAGAGTGACAAGAGATGATGTCAAGAGGCAGGGTTGCTACAAACAGCCTTATAAGTTATTTACTGAACAACTCCAGGGGACACCATTCACTTGACTATGCTTTTACAGGGGCTGTACGATGCAGCATCACTGAATGGGTGCAGACCATTTAGGTCCTTATATACCACTATAAGGGTGTTGGTATTTACTCTGAGTAAGATCAGGAGCTACTGGAAAGTTTTGAGCAGACAGCTGATACGATCTAGCCTACCATTAAAAAAAATTCTTCTGGCTGCTATGTTGAAAGCTGACTTATAGGAAGTAAGGAGATAAGCAGACGACAGTTAGTAGGTTATTGAAACAATCTAGGTGAGAGACAATGATAGCTCGGACCATGGTGGAGACAATGTAGCTGGTGAGAAGTGATTTTATTCTGGACATATTGTGAAGGAGGAGCCACAAGATTTAAGGATAGACTGAATATAGAACGTGAGAGAAAGTACTTAACTAGAAAGAGTTTTCATCAAGTGAGCCTGGGAAGCTTAAAAATTAAACAGGTTTTGAGGAGAAAGACAGGACATGTGTTTGAGATTGGACATCCAATTAGATACATCAAGTACGAAGTCAAACAAGTTTAGCATTCAGAGGAGAGAGTTCAGCTGCAGATCTAAATTTGGTGAGTTATCAATATATAGATTTTATTTAAAGTCATAAGATTCATTAAGATCACCAACAGAATGAGTGCATAAGCAGAGAAAAGAAGAGGTCTAAGAATAGATCTTTGAGGTATATTAAAATTAAGAAGTCAGCAAGAGGAGAAGAAATCCAGAAGATACACTGTGAAAGAGTATTGCAAGTGAGATGGGCGGAATACCAGGAATCTACAATGAAATGGGAGCCAACTGAAGAAAATGTTTCAGAAAAGAGTCTTGAGTTCAACATGTCAAATGCCGCTAATAGGTGACGTGGAATAAGAACTAAGAATTGGCCATTGGTTTAACACTGGATGTCCATTGGTGAACTGGACAAGAGAAGGGTGGAGAGGTGAAGGGCAAGCACATCAGAGTAGATTTAAGAGAGAATAAGAGGAACTGAAATGGAAAGAGTGAGTATAACAACTATTTGGAGAAGTTTTGCTAAAATAGAAAATCTAGAAATGGGGCTGTAGCTGGAGGGAGAAGCAACCTAAACACAGGATTATCTAAAGGTGGGCGAAATAGTATGTTTGGAGAGAGGGAAATGATTTAGGAACGAGGGGAGAACTGCTAGAATGAGGTTCTTGAACAGCTGGGAAGGGATGAGATTAAGTGCAAAAGTACTAAATTTGGCCTTTGCATTTCTCTTTCGTTTATTCATTGTTTCAAGAGCCAAGCTCGTGTGCTCCTCTCACAAGATGCCAGTCCACAATTTATATTTACGGCACTGTGAACACAGTTTATGTTGATAAGTCATACTTACATATTCAAAAAGATTTTACTAAATAATTATGATCGCCAGACTAATTAGCTGTAAAAATTATTATAATTCTTACATTTTTTCTGTAGACATGTTCACATGTTTCAAATTAAAATCAAACCTCTTACTGTATTTCCATTTTGTGATCATCATGTTGAAGTAGCAGTTGCAGTAACAGGAGCATGTGGGAGTTCTTTTCTAATTGATTGGTATTTTTTTCAGTGAAATAAGAAGACCATCAGTTGAGAGCGAAGCTGGGGTAAGACGTGAGGTAGTTTGCAGGAAGAAGGTATGAAACAGTGGTGGAGGAGAATAGGATTATGAACAAAATAAGGACTTCCGGTGTTACTTCTAGGCAGCATGGAGGGTCCACTTGAGGTCTTTAATGTGAGAACAGTTAATTGTTGGTCCCAGCCACATGCAGTTTCAGGAGTATACGCACAGACTAGGTGGAGATTTGGAGTCAAACGGGGTTGAGGCTTTATAGTGGAGTATGATGAATCAAGAAGTGTAAGAGAGTTCTGGTGTATTCAAGGGAATGCTTACAATAATTGGTTCTTAAATTAAGCTGAATAAGGAGGAAAGCAAGAACCTGGGAAGAAAGAGGAGCAGCAAAGATGGGATATCAGGATATGTCAGGAAATGCCAGAACTGCACTTCCGTACTTTTCCCTTCATTGTTGCCTTTGCTGCCTGGAAAGATCTAATTCTAGATTTAATTTAGTAACAAGAGAAACGGTACCAGCTATTAAGTATTTAGAGCTTCTAACAATACCTTTAACCTGGAAGAAATAATCACATTCAAGATTCTTAAATGTGTTGAGTAAGTTGGAAATAAGAATAGTATTATCCATTCCATTATCACATCATCTCTATAGTTACTATAAGTAGAAACATGAAAAAAGACGGTACTCAAAATAATTTTGCCTAATACGAATCACACCATTTTCACAATATGTTCATTTGTAATTTTATCTCAAGTAAATAACGTATCTAATCTATCTCCATTCTTAGTATCTCAAGTATTTATACACAGAAAACATTAAATAACTATATTTTCAATCTTCTACCTGATGGCCTATGTTCATGGAACAAAGTCCTAGTTTTGGTGGAATGGCTAGGAGTGTGTGTGTGTGTGTGTGTGTGTTTGTGTGTGTGTGTGTGTGTGTGTGTGAAGCAGACAAGTTGAAGATGGCAGCTTTCCCTTTTTAAAGCTGGCTAGAATGCCCTTCATTTTCTAATTCTGAACACATTCTAAACTTTTTGGATACCTCCAAAATTATATAGGTGATGGTTTAGAATCATGGATTTAAATGCATCACTTTGCAGAAATAGATTTGCCTAAACTATTACTTTCTCTGAGCAATTAAATATATTTCTTATATTATTTTTGAGTCAAGTTGAGGTTTCCCTTAGGTGTCATTTTCCCCCTTTAATGCTACTTAATGCATTTATGGAAAAATGCCTTAAACGTTTGGTGTAGGCATGAGCCATCCCTCTGGTTGTCAATTCCCTCCTCCACACCCAACATACAAGGTGTTATTACATTTTGCCCTCTTTGACATCCTGTGCCTTCTCCAAGAGTTAAAATCATTCATATCTGTGATTGTTTCCAATTTTGTAGAGCCTTCACTACCATGTGAAGTAGGTTAAATTTCATCAGACAAAACGTAAGTTTATGGTAATAAATGGTACCTTTATTTTTAAAAAACAAATTATCACTTAAGTATCTGCCTATAGAGATGGTTAAATTACTATATGTTCTGTAGACATGTTGACATGTTTCAAAGTAAAATCATACCAAAATATTATATTTCCATTTTATCATCACATTAAAGTGGCTTCATATTTGGAAATCAAATCATCAATACAGAACTCATCTCAAGACCACTGCACTTCAAGCACTCCAACTCTCCTATATTATTAACCAGCTTCAACTCTCTCCACTGTCAACATGTTTGGAAACAATTTCTCATATTCTCATCCTGCTCAAGTGACTGCAGAAGTGACTGCAGGGAACTGAAGTGTCAACTATAAAGAGGTAATCATGGAATGATGAAAATGTTCAGCCGCTATAGATAAGGTATAAAAGAAACTATCAAGCTGAAAGAATTTTTCAAGTTGAGAAAAGCAAAAGAGAAAGAAAAAGAAAAAAATGTGTTAACAAATGCTTTTGAAGAATTATCCAATACGAATAAAATACACTCAGTATAGCAAGAGTTAAATAATGAAAAAAAGTCTTGAAAACCTTGGTTCTAGATTATTTCACCATCATTAAACAATTAAAAAAACAAGTTGGTCGTTGAAGCAATGAAATTAAAATCTTCCAGTGAGAGTTAATTATGCTATTATCGACCATTCTAAGAATCCACTCACAAAACTGCTATCTAATAATTGATTGATAAATAAGCATAAAATCTCACTATCACTCACTTCTTAAAAAGTGTTGGGATATTATGTTCAGGGTATTCTATATAAATATTCCTTTAAAGGGTCTATAAATTTTAGACAATGGGTCAAATTTGAATGTAGGCAATCTCCAAACAGTTTAAAAGAAAAAATGCAATGGTAAAGCATTGGGTTAGAAATGAGTTCAAACTTTGTACCCGAAAAACAAAAATGAGAACAACAAAACACAGTGGATTCAACAAAAGAAGAGCTTATTTTCCTTGAGTAATAGAAAATCTGGAGATAAGCAGTGGGTTCAGAAGTTTAGGAAGGCCAGAAGTGAGGTCTCTGACTTTGTCGGTCTTTCCTTCACAGTTTCAAGATGGATGCTTAGTTCCAGCAACAGGATCATATACTAGGCAGGGGAAAGGAATAGAGGCAAAGGGCAGAAGGGCAAGTGTCTGCTGTATCTAACCTCCTTTCCTGGAAGTCTCATAGCACAACTTATGCTTATGTCTCATTGGCTGAAACTATGTTAAAGACTCCCTACCTGAAATAAAAGCTGAGAAATCAGCCCTTTAGCCAGACACTTTGGCTCCACAAGCAAACTGGATTCACTCAGTAGGAAGAATGTGAACGTGGGTATTGAGCATGCATTTAAAAGTGATGATCAAGGACTAAAGACACCTGTATCCTGAAATGAGAATGTAGAAATAAGAATTCCCATGCCCTGTTACTAAGCAGCCCACTTCCTAATCTTATGTACAAAAGGCACGCACCAATAACGATCTAGGAGGTTATCGGAGAGCAGTACACTGGAAAACATTAATTAGAAACATGGGGAGGTGATATGAGAATCTGGAGAACTGATGTTTCAAAGGGTAGCGTTCTAAGCAAAGGTGATCAGTACAGTTGGATTTAGGATCCCTGAGGCCCTAAGACCTAGGGTAAAGAGTTCCTGCACATTCTGGCCCCCTATCAGCTGCTCAGTCTCATCTTCTAATTCCTATCTCAAAGCCTCCTCTGACAACAAATCATTTTTTTCCTTCTTTCCTAAACATTTTATGCTCTTTTTGGAGATTCATAAGGGCAAGGATTATCAGAAATGTATTTTACATTCCATAAATTTCATATTTCTAAGAACACAGTAGGCTACAAATAATCACTAATGGATAGATGTACATTAATTAAGGAATCATGAAATACTGTTCATCGTTATGACTCTAATTTGATATACCTTTGTCTGGATCATTGCGTGTGTGGGTCAAAATTTGGCAAACTTTTTATCTAAAGAGCCATGGAGTAAATATTTCAGACTTTGTGAGCAAAATAATGCCTCGTCAAATACTTTTCTTAGTTAGTTTGTTTGATTTTTACAAACTTTAAAAATGTAAAACCCATTCTTAGGACACCAACCATATGAAAACAGGCTGCAGGCCAAATCCCACAGGCAGTAGTGTCCTGACCCATGGGTAGGTTGTTGCTGAGCAGTATATATCCTATGGAAGAGTGGAGCACGTTATTTTGGGCACTATCTTGTGCTTTCTCTCACATTGCTCCCTCTGTTTGGATGCTCCCCTCCTGCCTTCTGCCTCGTGTACATCTTCTCATTTTTCACGAGTGTTATTATCTCAATTGTCTGTCCTGATTCTTTGTTTTTCTTCCTCCTGTAACTAACCTGTGTCCCCTTTACAGCTATACTGTGCTCTGTACATTTCTCTTAAAAACCTGAAATGCCATTTTATTACACTGAAATAAAATTCCTGAGAATGAGCAGCATCTCATTCATTTTCGCATCCCTGGTGTCAAATAAAGAGCTTACCAGATAATACACGTTCACTAGTTGTTTGTTAAGGAAAGGAAGGAAGGAACAGAGGGAGAAAGAAAGAAAAGAATGAAAAAAACTCCATAAAGGCAATGAGGAAGTTACTTTTTTACACAGGAAGGAGTGTGTCAAAACTTCTGGACATCATTGGAAAGCAATAATTTCTAAGAGTCAAGAGTTCACATATACGTGGATCAACTCTTTTTTATTTTTCCATTTATTTCTTTAAAATAAAGGTTCATCATCCATGCTCTTTTTTTCCTGGACTGTTTGGTAAGATACTAGTCTCTTTTAATCACTAAAAATTAGTGGCCACATTCAGTATTGAACCATGGATAGATGGGGGAATGTAGAACAAATCAGAATGTCTTGGATCTGTTCCTAACTTGCATATTACATAACTTTGAGAACGTCATTTGGTGGTTTGATCATCATCACCAACCTCTTATTTCAAAAGAAATGATCATATACTTCTTGAAGAAATATCGTGAAAATGATGCTATCCATGATGATGATGATGAAGATGATGATGATTCATGATGATGACGATGGTGACAAACACTTTTTGAAACGCTTATGTCCCACGCATTTCACTAAGCATTATACATACACAAACATGTACACACATTATCTAATCCTCATAAAAATCTATGTAGTAGGAACTACTTTCACACCCATTTTACACATTTGAAAATTAAAGCCCAGGAATTTTAAGTCATTTGCTAAGGTCACCCATCTAGTAATTGGCGAAGACAGAATTTGAACCAAGATAGGTGTGAAGCCAAACACATGAGCTTAAATAGTACACTGAGCAATTAGGTAATGGCATTCATAGGGTAAGCTCATGTCACAAAAGACATGTATAAAAATAGTTTTGTTTCCTTCAGAGGGACATGACTTTTTCTTTTGCATTTTGTACACAGTTTATTGTTCTGTGTAAAATAAACAAAACTTAATATTTAGAGGAAATATTTGTTTGCTTTAAAGTGAGTAAATTAAATATTAACAACCACTTTAAGCAGTTATCAGCTTATCTCCTAGGGAGAAATCTCTCTGGCAATTGTTTCACGTATCAGCTCTTAAAAAGAATTAGAGCTCCTCTAGTTAATCTTAAAGTTTATTTAAATGCGTAAAAACAATAAAGCAGAAGGAACGACTTTCAAGGCTTTACACTTACCAAAAATAATGATAACAAAGTATCCAGAAAAGACTGATGCAAGTCTTGATAGATTCATATTAATACATTTTGAGTGATAGAAATAGTTAATTTCCTCCAATTATTGCTGCCCAATACCAAAGTACATTTTGTAGGTGGCATTTATTCAAGTTAAATATGTTCAAAAATAAAACAGTTGCTTGATAGAAAGAAGGTGCTGCAGCTACAATAGGAATTTAGGGGAGTGAGGGTGTCTGATGTTGCCCTCTGATACGAAAATAAAGTAGATAAATATGTATTGTAGAGATTTTCTGTCTAGGGGAAATTCTTTCATCTACATGATACAACACATGACAAGAAAGCCATTTTTTCTCTAAATCCATTGCTGAGCCATATGAATATTAATAGCTAATGAAATGTCAATTCTAATTTGCAGGCAAAATGTTCCTGCTATTTTTCATGTTGTACGTTTGGTGAAAACAGGATTTGATGAGAACCTTAGAGACTGCTTGCATGAGCTAGCTAAGATTTTTATTAGACAATATCATCCTACTTGTAAAAAGTGTAAAAAGCCTATCTACTGTCAATAGGTAGCTGAAAGAGAAATCAAAATATTTTCCCTTATTCTGCAATATACTGATCATCATGCTATGTGTATGCTTGAATTTTCCATAGTAATCTTCTAAGCTTTATACAATAACATCTACTTCTCTCAATACAGAAAGGTCTGCGTTCTTCAACAATTATTCAACTATGCAGAGGTCAATTATATATTGCCTTAATTACCTGGAATACGGTTAAAAAGAAACGCCATTAGGAAAACAGGGCACACAAGTTTGTTCATTTTGTCTTGGGGAGACATTGTCTGATTCTCCCAGAGATCATTAGCTCTTGCCTCGGGTGTTGTATGGTACAATTGAAAGAGCACTGGATTAGGAGCCGCGCAGTATGGGTTCTCTGTGTGACCGTGCACGAGTCACTTACACATGACCTCAGTGTTCTCATTTGTGAAAGTGAGAGCTTTCACCGTCACTTTAGAAACAAGCCTAAGAAGCCTGGTGTATCTGCTTTCCAAGCTCAGGGCAACTCAGATTCATAGACTCTTAGAGATATCATGGACCTCAAAGGTCATCTAACTTGACCACTTCATTGTAGTGAAATGGGATTCTAGTTGCTAGACCCAGACAACGTGACAATGGCCAGAAAAGAAAACTATCAGTCTTACAAACCATAGACCAGAAAACTAGAAAAAGTAGATGCAAGAGTTCAAAAATTCTGAGAACCTAGTTTAGGAGCGAATAGTCCACATAATCTCAGCAGACTCTGAGAGCACAGCAAGAGCACAGTGCAGTAAAATCATTTGCATTAACAATGAAAATCTTTAGCCCTCGTGAAAAAGGTGGCATGATGCTTAGCACACATTTATTAATTTATAAGCAGTAAATTATATGTTTTAGAAAGTTACTTGCTGAAATGGGTAAAACAATAAATCACCCAAATTCTAAATCTTTTCAGTGATAAATGGATAATTCACTCATTGCAATACAATATCCATGTTGCTACAGCATATATTAAAGGTTAATCTCTAGGTGTGCCATTTTGACTGTCCTGAATAAAAAGCACAAGTGTGTTAACAGGAAGGTACAAAGGACTGTGATAGACAATACTGCCATAGAAAAGCAATATGGTGATGGATAAGTTGTGTCTGTGAATCATACTTTTGAACAATATATGAGAAATATATGCATATTTAACATAAAGGGCAAAAATAAACAGACATAATGATGAATATATATCTCTACTGATCACATGGATATATGGAAATAATTTTAATCTCTTATAAAATGCCATCTACAAATAAATGTTCTATATTCAGTAACAAAATCGTTTAAGTGCTCACACAAATGAGCTTCAAGTTTGCTAGCTGGTGTTCTATAATCTTCCCACTGTGATTTCATTATTTTCTCCCTTTCTAAGACCATTTTAACCATCATAGGTTTCCAATAAGTAGAATTAAATGTATTCAAGATCATACGAATATTCCATTTACTAACATTTAGCAAATTTTCACTGCTCTGTCTTCCAAGGAAATGCCATTAATATTTGATTTTATTATTTAATGCTGTTTCAAACTTAAAAATACTTTCTGCCTACCCTGCTTTAGGATTTAAAATACTGATACAAAAACAACAGACACAACAGATTAAACAAATAAATTATTTCCAAAACCACAGTGCGTTTTAATTTGAAAGCCCAGTCTAGAAATTCTAGTGTATCAGGGGAAATTACTGGCAAGTGTGGCTGCATTTCTATTGCAGGGCTTAAGTGTATAAGTAGGATGGTAACTCTGGTATGGAGAAAGAATCAAGATAATGGATTACAAAGACTGAAGTACATAAAAAATGAGGCAAAGTAAAAGTGATTCCATCCTTAGGGAGCAAGGCAAGGGGAAATGGAAGATAAGACTAGAACATAAGTAATTTACTTTTAGGCGGAAGAGACAAAGGCAATACTTTCTCCCTGCTCCTTTGCTCCTTTTCAGTACTGGCAAGGGTCACTTTTCACTTGACCCAAGATGATGTCATGAAAATATTCTTGAACCCATGCCTTTATAATTTGTTCTTAAGGACATATATACGGTGTGAGGAATGGGGCGTAGGAAAACGCTCCTCCAAGTTCAAGAATCCCATAGCTTGGATGGAATTAGGTCAGCAGTGAGTTGTAGGAAAAGCTGGGGAACCTTGGGGTCAAGAACAGTCACCAAAGCTGGAGGAGGAGCACCACACAAGGACAGCAACAGTGGAGATCAAAGGTCGTCATCAGAGCTGAATGGAAGGAGCACAGTGGAGACTTTCAAGAACCAACCACGAAAAAATCAGATGGGAGCACACAGCACATGAGACAAGTGTTCAGATGCTAGGGCCCTTTTAGGACAGTTTGAAGGGCTTTGAGACAAAATGTGATGGGATCTGAATTACATATTAACCAGATCACTGCACTGCTTTGATGAGAAAGATTCAAGAGGGCCAAGAGTGGGACTGGAGACCAGTGAGGAGGCTATTGCCATAGATTAGTCAAGATATGATGGTAGAATTCAGACTTCTGGAATGGTGCTGTGAGGAGCTCTGCGGACCCTCTCCCAACAAAACAACCATAACTGGTAGAAATTATTTTAAAAAAAGGAAGCAAACAACCATTTAAAATCTCTGAAAAATAAACTAAGGATATACAGTAAATGAAGAAACATGTATTCCAGAAAATCTACTAAAGTTGGTAAGAACAGTGAAAGTGTGTGCCATTTGAGCCATGACTTGCACCCTTCCCCACTTGCCCTGGGTTAGAGTAACAAAATTCCTACCCTGGGTGGGTGCCACCAAGAACACAGGGGTTCCTCTCTCCCTAGCTTCCGGTCAAATCTATGATTCTCCCTGGGAATGACAGGCCATCAGTATTTCTCATCCCCCGAGCTCTGTGCACAGGAGCTCTATTCTAGGAAAAAGCAGATGAAAGATCTGGAGCTCTACTCCTCTAGGTAGCCCCACTAGTAGAACAGAGGCTGTATCCCAGATGCAGGAGACCAAGAACACTGGAACCATAATTTATCCTTGCTCCAGCTCAGTTGTAGAGTGGTGATTCTTAGCTAGGAGAGGTGAGCTAAGACCAGAGGCTACCACCCCAACCCTGCACCATGCTCATAAATCTGGGTGTCCCTTTGAGAGAAGAAGCCATTGTCCCCACCCCTAGCTCTAGGGTAGTACTGCAGAGATTTTATCCGGGGGGAGACGTAGGTCATAAATAGAGAGAGCTCCTAAATTCTCTCCAAGGGAAGTGACTTTACTTGGGACAAAGTGTAGAAAAGTTCAAGCCTAAAGTCACTCTTGAAAACAATGGAGATTTTGATGGTAAGCAATTTAGAGGAGGCTGTTGTTATTTTAATTAATATTAATGACAAGCTAATAGTAGACCAAACAGAAGTTTACTAGAGAGAATCAGGGAAAGAAATAGGTAAGAACGCTTGTGGGGGTCAGCAAAAGCCTCATAGACTGACCTCAAAGACTACTTCTGCAAAAAGGACCACATTTTACTGGTTCAGACTATGGTGCAGTGATAATAATGTACTTTAGGGCATTATCAAAAAATAATTGAGCGTGCTGCTAGCAATTAGTGGATGTTCAATTGGTAAAATCAGGAATTAAGAAGGAGACATTACTGACTTTAGCAAAATAAAAAGAGCCATGAGGAATACTATGAACACTCCATACCAAAAACTTAGATAAATTAGATGAAATGGATAAACTCCTAGGAACACACAAAGTACTGAAACTGATTCAAGTGGAAACGGAAAATCTGAATAGACTTACAACAAGTAAAGAGATTGACTTAATAATTTAAAGACTTCCCATATGGAAAAGCCAGGGCCAGGTGGCTTCACCGGTGAGTTCTGCCAAACATGTGAAGAAGAATTAATATATATCATTCACAGATTCTTCCAAAAAAATAGAAGAGAACACTTCCCAGCTAATTCTATGAGGCTAGTATTATCCTTACACCAAAACCAGAAAAAGATATTATAATAAAAAACTACAAACAAATATCTCTGTGAATATAGATGCAAAATCCTCAAAAAGGTACTAGCAATTAAATTCAGCAACATATAAAAAGCATTGTACACCATGACCAAGTGAGATTTATTACAAGAATGTGAGGTTGGTTTAACATCTAAAAACTGACTAGTATAATATATGGTATCCATAAAATAAAGGGAAAAACATAATCAACTGAATAGATACCTAAAATGCATGTGAAAAATCCAACCACCTCTCATGATAAAAATACTCATGAACAAAATATCTAGAAACACATTTAACAACAAAAGTGCAAAACATAGACTCTGAAAATTATAAAATATTGTTTAAAAGTTAAGGAAGACCTAAACAAATGGGAACACACCTGTGTACATAGATCAGAAGACTTAATATTGTTACGATGGCAATATTTCCCAAACTGATCTGTGGATTCAATGCTATCCTATCAGAATCCCAGCCAGCCATTGTGTGGAAATTCGTAAGCTGATCTTAAAATTCATATGGAAATGCAAAAGACCCAGAATAGCCAAAACAATTTTAAAGAAGAAGAAAAGAATTGGAGGACTCACAATTCCCAATATCGAAACTTACTATGAAGACATAGTAATCAAGATGCTGAGGTCTAACATAAGGACAGGCATACAGATGAATGCAACACAACTGGGAGTCTAAAAACACATCCTTACATTTAAAGTCAATTTATTTTTGACAGATGTATGAAGACAATTCAGTGGGGGAAAGAATAGTCTTTTCAACAAATAGCTGGTACAACCAGATATACACATGTGAAAGCATAAAGTAGTGCTTCTTTCTTGTGCCACATAAAAAATTAACTCTAAATGCATTATAGACCTATGTGTAAGAGTACGTACTGTAAAACTTACAAATGAATACAGAAGTACATTTTTATGACCTTGAGTTAGGCAAAGCCTTTTTATGTTTGACACCAAAAGCACAAGAGACAGAAAATAAATGATAAATTGCACCTCCTCAAAATTAAAAATTTCCATGCTTCACAACATAGGTGCCCATCGAGGGATGAATGGATAAAGATGTGGTATATATACACAACGGAATACTACTCAGCCATAAGACATGATAAAATTAGGACGTTTGTGACAACATGGATGGACCTTCAGGGGATTATGCTAAGTGAGATAAATCAGAGGAAGAAAGTCAAATATCGTATGATCTCACTCATAAGTAGAAGATAAAAACAACGACAAGCAAACACATAGCAAGAGAGATTGGATTGGTGGTTACCAGAGCGGAAGGGGGGAGGGAGGAGGGCAAAAAGGGGTGATTAGGCACACGTGTGTGGTGAAGGATTATAATTAGTCTTTGGGTGGGGAACATGATGTAATCTACACTGAATTTAAAATATATTATGATGCACATCTGAAAGTTATATAATCTTATAATTTAATGTTACTGCTATAAAAACAAAAATTAAAATTAAATAAATAAAACGGAAAAAAAATGAAAACAATGGAAAAAAAAAGTTTCCATGCTTCAAATGACACTTCAGAAAATGAAGACAACCCACGTAATAGGAGAGATTATCTGTAAATCATAGATCTCACAAAATACTTGTATAAGCAATGTAGAAGGAATGCTTGCAAGTAAATAATAAAAAGACCACTAATTCAATTAAAAATGGGTAAAGAATCTTAATAGACATTTCTCCACTGAAGATATATGAATGGCTGATAATCATAAGAAAAGATGCTCAATGTTATTAGCCATTGGGGAAATGCAAGTCACAGCCATAATAAGATGCCACTTCACACCCACTAGGATGGCTATATTAAAAAAAAATAAACAGTAACAGGACTGGCAAGGATTTGGAGTAACTGAAATCCTCAAGCATTGTCTGTGGGAATGTAAAATGGTGCAAGCTCTTTAGAAAGAGTCTAATAGTTTTTCAAAATGTTAAACACAGAGATAGCATATGACCCAACCATTCCACTCCTGGGTAGATACTAAAGATAAATGAAAACTTATGTCCGCACAAAAACTTGTACATGAATGTTCATAGGAGCATTATAAATAATAGCCAAAAAGTGTAAACATGTCTATTAACTGAGGAATGGATAAATAAAATACAATGTAAACATACAATGGAATATTATTTAGCAATAAAAAGGAATGAAGTACTGATCTGTGCCACAACATGTGAACCTTAAAAACACTATGCTAAGTAAAAAAAAAAAACTAATCATAGAAGATACTGTATGATTGCATGTATATGAAATGTTCAGAATAGGCAAATCTATAGAGCTAGAAAGTAAATTAGTAAGTTCTTAAGGTTGGGGGAGTTGGGAGAGAGAAAGAGTGACTACTGATGGGTACAGGCTTTCCATCTGAGGTGATAAAAATGTTCTGAAGTTGATCATGGTGAACTTTGCACAAATCTGTGAATACACTGAAAACCCTTGAAGTTTACGCTTTACATCAGTGAATTGTATGATATGTTAATACCAATATCAATGAAGCTGATAAAAAAAAGATACAATGGTAACTGAGACTAAGTATATAGTAGAGGTGGTGAGAATTCATCAGTTCTAAATATATTTTCAAGTGGAAGCAATGGATTGAATAAGAGAAAGAGAAGTGTCAGATGAATCCAATATCTTTGGATTGGAATGATGTAATTGGCCTTAAACTTTAGGATAGAGATTGAGTTCAATGTTCAAAGTTCATATGCAAATATTTTTTAAATTAGTGAAGGAATACATGTGAGTTCTATTGTACAGGATTCTCTATACTTCTTACTTCTGGTTGGATATGAATGTAGCTTCCATAACGACATCCAAGGATTTCCTCTTCCTGTGTTCACTCCCTTCTTTTATTCCCCTCCCTTTGAGTTTGCCCTAGACCTACTGACTGACTTCTAATGAATAGTAAATGGTAAAAATGATGGGATATCACTCCTGAGATTAGGTTATAAAAGACTCTGAATTTCTCTCTCTCTCTCTTTTTCTCCTTTCCTTCTTCCCTCTGTCCTTCTCCTCAGCTCTCATGAAGCCAACTGCCATGTTGCAAGTTGCCCTGTGGAGTGGCCCACATGGCGAGGAAGTGAGGCCAGATGGGCACAACATCTGAACAGGAACTGAGGTCAGCAATCCAACAACTGGTGAGGAACTGAATCTTCTCAACAACCACGGGAGTGAGCTTGTGAGCTGGTCTACCCTCCAGGTGAGTCTTGACTGCCGCCTCAACTGACATCTTGATTGAAATCTTGTGAGAGACCCTGAACCACAGGATCCAATTAAGTCATACTCAAGTTTTTCATCTACATAGACTGTTAGATATTAATGTGTTAAGTCAGTAAATTTTGGGTTAATCTGTTATGAAGGAGTACATAATGAATGCACTCAGTTACTGAAGTTATTTACATAGATATTTGTACTACATAGGTGTGTATTCCACAGGATCCCTCAAGAACTCATGCGATTGCCAAACATGTTTCAAATTTTTCTGTGCTAGGATGTTTTGTTTCTTTATATTTTATTTAAATTCTTCCTGCTCATGTAAGTGTCTACTCTGCTGAATGTACAGACAGCCCTATCTATTACTGAACCTTCAAAAGACATTATTCGCTCCATAGCAAACTTTCATTAAATCAGTATTTAGTCAAAATTGTACTTTTGACTTCACCAAACTTCCTATCTTTGAAATAGCCTATTAGTTGTAAGTATCAGGGTTTCTTGACCTCTCGCATCGTCCAGCACAAGGCTGTATACTGCACGGCTTAGTAAGGAGGTCGGCAGAGTAGCTATTGGAAGGCAGCTCACTCTCAGTTCTATTTCATTGTGCCATCAATCCCACTCTCATACTCCCTTTATTTTTTAATTAAAACTTCTACATAGCTGATTTACTGCGCAGGCCATTATGACACTTAAAGATTTTCCGTAGTTGCTCTTTTGATGAATTTGGGTTTATATGAAAGCAATTTAAATGTCAGCATTTTTCATATTGGAATATTGTGTCTAATTACGAAAAAAGTTACATAGAGTTAATAAATATGTGTAGCATTTTAAAAGCAAAATTTAAAAACTTATGCCTTTATTTCAAGAATCCTTCACTTATTTACTCATGAATAAGATATGCAACTGTTCCCATGAAATGTCAAGAAAAATCCACATCATTATTGAAAAGTTAGCATTGAAGACAAAAAGTGGCCTTTTTTCCTCCGGGGTATTTTATGGTCTACTGCTATGAGTGATCTGAAAGGCCCCACTCATTTAGAAATTTTAATGAATCTACACAAAACTTAAAACAACAAAACACCATTTCTTAATTTCTTTTTTCCCTCACAAGTCTATTGTGAAGTAAAAATAAATAATTTAAGTTTATGCTATAGGCACCCTTCTCTCTGGTTTTGAACAAGAGATGTGGATAAGGCAGGAGCAATTTTTGGTAGCTTTTTCATCAAGCACATTAATGTTAGCCAATGTTTCTCATTCTCTTTAGCCTTTGTTAGTCTATTGTCTAAAGTGTTGCGTCTATTTAGTGACATGCTCAAGGAACTGAATGGCAGCAAAAATGTGTGATTTATTAAAAGAGTCAAAAATATTTTTGCTACTGCCATGTAAATGTAGTATCTTGTAATTAACATATCTTGGTTGACTACACTTATCACTCAACTAACACCCTCTATACAAACATACACACGCATGCACACATGTGGCATACATGTTCATGGATTTAGCACACATATACATATATATGCACACATAAACACACTCATATTGCATACACACGTGCTCATGGATTAAGCATCTACACATAAGCCCTCTACACACACGCACGTACAATCACACTGCATACATAAGTGTGCAGGAATTAAGAAATGACAATGCTTTACCATAAAAAAGTTTCTTTCTAATTAACGTTTCATCTAACTAATGTGTTTCATCTAACATGATGAAACATAAAGAAACAGTCTTGCAATGTGTTTCTCTCTTGATTTTTAGACATATTACAACAGAAAATGAACTCTATCCAGAGAGAATTCAGAGAAATTCTACAAATAAAATCCTTTTGATTAACTGTTTTTGAAATATTAACATGAAGCTATCAATATGTCATTTGAATCATTTTTATAAATGTTGTAAGAACAACTGCGCTTTTTACTAATAATTGCACCGCCAGCCAAGGTCACATCAAGGAATAGCGAGAAATGTCAGGATGGAATAAAAAAGGAAATTTAAACACTTTTGATTTCTTTCAGTATAAATTGCTCATTTAGTCTGAAAATCTTTTTCCATAATTGCTTCAATTGCAGCTAGATAAGTATTTCAAGATGTTCATTCCAAATTTGTGGGCTGATGCTGTCCACGATCACAGAATTTTAGAATTGGAATTGATCAACGGATTGTCTAGTCCAGCGCCTTTGGTTGGCAGATGAGCTGATGTAAATTAATTATCTAAATACTTTGTAGTTTAGAAAATGAAAAAGGGAATCATTACCATTTCAGGGGAGGAAACCGAGGTATGAAGACATTAAATGAGTTGCCAACTGTATTAGAACTTGTAACTAGCAGTCAGGAGTAAAACGTAGCCTGCCAATATCTCATTTAGTGCTTTTCACTGTCCTATCCCATCCTGATACTGGTGATGGTTGTGAAGTGTCATCTGGATATGGAAAAGTAATAATTCAATAAGAAAGAAATATATTTCCTGGTTGTCTGGACAACACACATATTGTCACCCTATGTTTACAGTTAAAAGTGGGGTTTTGAATGTCACTGCTTGAAGAGCCCTGAGAAGTTTTATTTTTTAATTTTTCATTTTTTTTTCTGTTTTGGTGAGGAAGATTGACCCTAAGCTAACACCTGTTACCAATCCTCTTCTTTTTGCTTTAGGAAGATTGAACCTGAGCCAATCTTCTTCTATTTTGTACGAGGGTCGCTGCCACAGTATGGCTTTCGTGAGTGGTGTAGGTCCACACCTGGGATCCGAATGTGAGAAGCCTGGGCCCCTGGAGTAGAGGGTGCTCAGCTTAACTACTACACCACCAGGCCAGCACCCCTGAGAAGTTTCATTGACGTGAACACCAGAAGGAAAAAGACAATGTCATTTCAGTATGTGTGTTTAATGGGCTTCATTTCAATTGTAATACTTTGATTATGCAACATATAATAAGCTTTTATTTTCCAAAATTTATTTATAGACTTCAGTGTAGCTTCTAGCCACACTTTATAAACAAATGTAATTGTTCTGAATGGGTTCTAAATAGCTTTCAACATTTCATTACAAAGCAATTACATCTGAGTCTTTCCCAGGGCTCTCGGCATGGCTTTTAAAAAAGAAATTACACAAACAGGTGAAATCAACCATTATGAAATATAACCTACATGCCAAAAAGCAAGCCTTCAGAGTGGGAGTGAGGTGAGGGAGGTTTAAGCCAATGATAAACGCAGTCTATTTTCAGGGTAACTGCACAGAAAGAAGTCAGTATGCTGACTCAAGGTAAGTTTATTTTTTGAAAAGGGAATATTTACTTAATTTTACAATGCTGTGAAGTAGTAAAAAATTTATTAGATATCCCCTAAAAATAAAGTGAAGATCAACCTTTTGTAAATCTATATTTAAAAAAAAATCTGACTTTTGTAAAGCAAGACCTAACTGCTTCCTTGTCTGCATTTAGAGAGGTCATAATTGTTGATGAACACATATGGAGTGCTTACTGTATGCCAGGCACTGCTCTAAGCATGTTATACGTATCCTCAAAACAATCCTATGACGTATTGGTTACTCTAATGATTCAATTCATTCATCCACTTATTCATCCCTGCAACAAATGCCTTTCGAGAGGGTAATTATAATGCGCCAGGAATACGATGGAGAAAACACTATTTTTCCTTTTCATAAATGCAAGAATAAGCCTTCCATAAAACAGCAGATGGTAACTTTCTGACAATGGCCTACTTTTTGAAATACATTTTATGTCACATCATGACCCAATACATATACACACACATGTGGGAAAGAAAATAACACAAAGCAATATGCACTCAATAATGTGATATACTCTGATATTTTCTGTTCTATTCTATTTCTATTGGATTCAACCCAATAAATTGATTTTACAATCCACTAATAGATCACAACTCTTGGTTTGAAAAATACTGCAATCAAACGTGCTCACCAGTGCAAATTCTTTGTTGAGAATCATCTGCTCCACCAAAGATGACTCATTATGGAAGAGGTGGGGCTGCATGTGGCTCCACATGTGAGGGAACCACCAGAACTCATCCACAGACCGGAGCAAAAGGTCATCTCCTTCATCTTCCTCTTCAGTTCCTGTAAAACATACAGTTAAAAATGGCTTAAGTGAAAATTTTGTATTAGCTTAAAGGTTATGTTTGTCAGATTTTTGTTATACTTCTTATTACTGATACATAAATCCAATTTTGTGTTGCTTTAATAAAAAAAAATAGCCTAGACCATAGTTGAAATCACATCCGAGGCAGTGGGGTTGGAGAGTGGGATGGGGTGGGGTAGGTGTGCTGGTCTCAAATAGTTGTTCAATTTAGAATTTAGGGGTATTTTATCACTGACATTGTTTCGAAATGCCAGCATATGGCGGTAATAAAAAAATAGAGCTAGTTTTAGATGGTTTATTTTTGTTTGAAAATCAATAATTCTCTCCTTATTGCATGCATAGGGGAAATCTGATCAGAGATAATTATTACTTTTACTCTTAAAAATATTCTTACATATAAATCTATAATTAACCTTAAAATTTAACTAAGTTTAATTTTTTTCTGATTATAAAAATAGTATATGCTTATTGAAGAAATATGGAAAGCACAGACAAGTGATATATAAAGTTCAAAACAGAAACAAAGCAAAACAAACACTATCTTCCAGAACCAACTGGTGCAGACATTTTGAAGTCTTTCCTTAAATCTTTGTCTACTTATTTTTTCAAAAACTGAACTCTTATTGTCTAAATAATTTTTTTGCCTTACGTTTTTAACTTAATGTTATAAACGTAAACATTTCTCACTTTAACACAAATATTTCATAAAATTTAAACAATGAATCTATTAACACAATAAAAACTTGACATGAGAATTTAAAACTAATATTAATTTCTCATCCTCCATTAGGAAAATTTGTTAAGAATAGAAAAAACCATTTGTCACGCCACAAGTGAGAAAAAAAAGAAAAACAACAACAACAATTTACTTCTAAGGAAACTTACTATGTCGCAGCCATCCTAGAATATTTTCACTGTACAAAATCATAGTTTTTATATAATTTTACAATATTCAGTCCAATTTAAAAGTGTCCTGAATCAATAATATAAGAACTGATTACTATTTGGTCTCTAGATACTTGACTAAATAAGTAAAGTAAAATAAATCTTGGCTTATAGTGTGAGGTGTATTTATTTCGCTTATTTTTTCAAGAGAGAGTATGTTTTATAGATGGCTGCTTGATTTTATATTCTTTACTTAAATTAACCAAATAAATATTAAAGGTCTTTTTTTTAAGAGTCTTCTCCAAATACTCTACTTGTGTGTCCTATGGTAAAGATTCCATTGATCACGCAGTAGTGCCATGAAATATTTAAAGCATGGATTTGGTGTTAATTGATACCTGGATTAGAGTCCCTACTTCTGCCATTTACTTGATTATGTGATCTTGGACAAGTTGACTTCTCTAAGACTCAGTTTCCTAATGTGAAACGGGGGATATAAATACCCATCTCCTAGTCTCTTTGTGAAGAATCAATGAGATCAATTTATTAAAGCACTTAATATTGCGACTTGCAGATCATAAGCATTTCATAAATATTAGGACCACTTTCTTCTTAAAAATAATATCTATTGGTTTATAACTGTGGTGTTCTAAATTTACATATTTTCACACATTCCTAAAAATATTGCCTGCCTAGATTATTAATTTCTAAAGTCAGGGACTGGATCCCTCTCACTTGCAGTGTCTCACACCACTTCCCCAGAGCAGCAAATAAGTGATTAATTTAATTCAGTCTGTATTAATATAAAGTCAGTGAACTTTAGAAGCTTCATATGTCTGCTGGCGTGCATGCCAACTTTTGTTTGTATTTACATATGTGCATTATTCCCGGAACACAGACCATAAACCATAGTCCTCAAAAGGTGTGAGGACCACCAAGTTTAATCAGAGTTTTGGCACTGTTACTACCATAACAGGTGATGCTACACAAAGAGTAAAGAAACAGAACTTTTAAAAATGACAAAGTCCTATGAATAAGATGAGCAGACAAAATTCTTAATTTTTGTTAATTTTAACTAAAATTGTTAGTACTACAGACTTATACTTCACCGACTTTGTTAATATATTAAGAATATCACATACTGAAATCCAAATGAAGGGAAGTTTATTACTTCCTCAGATGGAGTTCAAGCATGAAGTGTTGATGCTGTAGACCAAGTGTTTCTCCTGGCCGTAATTCAGCCAACTGAGGCATAGATTAGAAAGAGTTACTTTATGTCACATGCAGTGAATGAATTGATAGTCCGTTCCCCATTCTGTGTGCTTTGAATACAGAATGTTTGAGAAATGCTTCCATTCACTTTAAACTCCCCTGATTGTTATTGGAAGTGGCAGGAAGCACATAATGCATACTTGACCAGGAAGGAGGTCAATTATTCAATTTTAAGAAAATTTTGCAGACTATTGATACAAACAGGTACATGACTAATCATAAAATCTTAGTAATTCTTATACCAGAGAGTGTGTTAATTTATAAACACTCCTCACAAGGCTGAGAGGGATATTTAAAACTTTTTTTTCACTTCATGGATTAATTTCCCGTCAGCCTTTCTCTATTTTATGCAGGTCATATAATTCAAAGCCACATAAGGCAAGCTCGTGACACTAGAAATAGCTTAATGAAAAATATCATACCAAGTCATGCTGAGGGACCAAAGCAGAATTTCAAACGTTTTCAAATCTGACTAAACGAAAATAATACATTTTTGACTCACCGTAAACATTTATTCTCCTATACGTAATTTATGCTTAAATTATATTGAGAATATAATTTGTAGCTCACATGCGACCACAGACCCTTAAAATGTCTGTGTTCAAATTGAGCTTTTCACTTCTAACTTGATCTACATTCAAATCTATATCATTATTAAGTAAAAATACGGCTTTTCTGTTCTCATTTAAAAGTTATGTCCTTTTACTTTTCCTGATTCCCAGAGAAGAGAAAGTCTTTTAATTTAGAAGTAAAATATTTTAGAGTTCATTTCTGTGTTGCCACTTTTGGAGGCTCTATTTCATGAGATGACAGTATGTTTCTAAAAGTACTTTATGATAAGAATAATTTTAGCAAGATCTGGCTATAGGGTAATTCCTCTACGGCACAGTTCTAACATTAAAATAAGATATATTAAATTCCAATGTCTGCATTAGCACTTTTGTACAAATGTCTGCCTTATATTTGCTCACTATGTATGAAATATTGTAATTCTTAAGTGGTAAGAAGATGTTTCTAATTTTCTTTATACACTGAACCTGGCACAGTTCCACATAGGTAGGTATAGAATAAACTAATTTTAAATATTATACTAAACAAAAGGAAATGTTTGGTGATGGAAATTGACTAAAAGCTACCTATAGTTCTAAAATTAGAAAATAGAGCCATGCGAATTGTTCACTGTTTACTTTTTTGACAATATTTGATTCTTATACAAAAATACTTTTAAAAGTGATGATGCACACTTACATAGCCCTTAGCACATGCTATGCACTGTTCTATATGAGAGTATTATTATTACTCTCATTTTGGAGATGTGGAAACCGAGGCACGAAAGATTAAGTAACCTGTTTATGTTCACGTAGCTAGTGCAATATCAGAGCCTGGGTTCAAACAATGCGGTCTGTTTCCAGTGTCTAGTCTTTGAACCAATACTTTAGCCAGAAAAGCAAAACGAAACACAAAACAAACAAAAGAGAATGAATGTAATACTTTTTATTTTTAATTTCATATTTGAAAGTTAATAGATTTATATAAAGCTGTATTTTTTTGTAAAATGAAGTCTCATGGAAAAGACCAATATTTATCCAATTTGCAAATATTATCCATGAGGTAATTGATCAAGGCATATTTAATTGATCTTGAATTACAAAGAATGGCAATAATTCTCACCAGAAATCATATCCTACACAAAGATTTGCAGCCCTTCACTCCTAGAAGGCATCTTAACGTTGCAACGTCTCCAGTTTTCAGTTGAACTTTCATTGTGCAATTCCAATCCAGCTCTAAATATTTCCAGACTAAAATAGCCTACTCCTAACTCTATACTTTATTTTTTTTTTCCTTTTAATCAGCAGCATGTCTTTCCTCTTTCAATTTGGCACCTGTGAGTGACTGACTTAGAGAAGGCTCAGTGACACGCCCTTTTTGGGTGAGATTTTTAGCATGAAGGGCAGAGAATGAACAGGAAAGAATACTTGGAAAATACAAATAAGTGAAGCAGCCTAAGAAAGGCAGAATCTATCATTATTACACTGGGCATGTGTGATTAAATGTCTTCAAAACAATGAGGGTCATCAATCAGCATCCTTATGCATTGGGAAATCAGATCATCCTGGAAGAGAACTGAGACAGTCACTGTGACAAGGCCATCTTCTCATGGTTACACATCACAGCCAAAGTGTAAAGAAAGCACTTCCCTGATGTGCGGTGGTTTTTCTATACAGTTAAACCTCTCCATAGGAATGTGACTCCATAGGGAAGAGACATGCCCTCTGGAGAGTGGGCAAGAACGTTTAACGTTGCTCTTGGAAGAGACCTTGATATCCCTGAGTGAATTAATAAGTACTCAATATAATATGATTGCACCCTGGAAAGACATTATGGATGCATCTTAATGATTCTACAGATAAAGTAACAAATCAATTGAAGTTTCATATTTATGTGAAAGAAATTAAACTTTTAGGACTTAGGAATTTATATACATATTACTTAATCTCTTAAGTGCACTATCACCACAGCACAACAGAATAGAGGGTTTCTTCTGTTATTTTTGTTAGGTTAGTACCAACAGAAAGAGGCAATAAGGTCCATTTAAGAGATAAAATTAAAATGTCTTTTTGGGGGTTATCTTACTCCAACAATTATCCCTGTGATGTTATCTACTGTGTTGTTCGTTTTCCAGTGGATGTGTACACGTTCAGGATTTTAAAAAGAAAATGGGAAGTGTTATAACCTGCTATCATCATTAACTTGGCAAATGTCTGGCAAGTTTAATAGGTCTGAATAGGAAAAATAAGTCAAAGCTGAGGCAGTTATCCAGATGTATTTCAGCCAAAAGAATGGCTTTACTTACACTATACAGCTATTTAAGACAAAATAGTATTGTTTGCGTGTGAACCCCAAATAATCCTATATTTTTTTCCCTGCATGAGTAGATACAGCCTTTAGAGTTATCTGCTTTATGACTTCACAGTCAGGGCTTCTTAGGCCTGAATTCATTTCTGGAGGGGGCTTTTGAAGATTTACAAAACCACGTCTATTTTCAAAATTGCAAGCTGGAATTGCTTTGGTTGTGCAGATATGATGACCCAAATCTCTTTCTGCAAAATGTCCTTTTAAAATATGCAGTCATTGGATTTATCAACTATTCTAAATACTAATTTTCCTTCTATTACTTTAAAAAGATTTACATGTCTCAAAGCAGGAGGGAAAAAGTATTAAAGAAAAGCCAGTAAGACATTGTTGCTTCAGTATTCTAATAAACCATGCTGAGCTTCTTAGGGTAAACATTAAAAAGCCTCTTTGGGCAAATGAACTACATTTATAATAATTAAAGACTACCTTTGCACAGGATATTTTTAATGAGCCAATAAACTGAATGCATGCATAAAGCATACTTTGAAATGTTTTCTCTAAGATACTATGAAATAACAACAGTGCAAAGTCCTAACCACAGCATTTGGGCTTCACCACAGATGCAGAAATAAGAGCAGACAGTAGCTATTGCCCAAATACAGGCTCCAACATACCATTTTGCACTATTTTTTGTCATTATTATAAGACAATCACTTTTATGCTCATAATTTTCTTTATACTAGTGCCAGACATTATAATGCTCATCTTCAGAAAAAAAGAGTCAAATTCTGGAGCTGAAGATGGGTAAAGAGGTGAGAAATATCAGAACATAGAGTCACGCGTGCACACTGATGACACTTTGAGAATTTGTTGAGAGGCAGAGACTAAACAGAAGGGCAGCTGTAGCTGCATGGAGATGGGAAGAAAGACAGGCCCGATGGTGATGGTTCTAATGCATGTTGGGCCAAATTATTGCAATAGTTTTAGGAAAAAATTTTGCAAGGGAAGGTAAATTAAGCAAGATGACCCTTAAATTCTATTAAATTTCTTTGAGGCTATAAAATTCCTGTCTCATCACCAGGAAATATCCAAAGGAAAATAATATGTACAAAAATGTCTGTCACCTCGACTATCCCACAATTTTAAAACATTGTCCTTTAGTGTTCTTATTATAGCGTCACTGTCATCATCATCAGCATCACTATACTTTTTACTTAGACTACGCTGAGTGACAGGATGTATAGTCATACTTAGGAGAATGGTCACAGTTTCTTTTTCTGAGTTGAAAAAGTCTATTCTCTTCGTCTTTTGCCCTTGATTCTAAAGTATTTGCCAAGGTAAACAAGCTCATTGATCTTTGGATCTGGCTACTCAGATAAAGCACCCAAGTTGTTCCCATAATCAGTCTGGATATTCTATTTCTCCTACTTATGAAACATTTAAAATCCTCTCTCCTATTTATATGTCGCTCCCTGAGAATACAAAGCTCCTTCTTACCTGTGTGGTAAAACTTCCCTGAAAATCCAAGGTTGAAGGTAAAATTTGCAACCTGAGTGCGCAGTAAATTTTGAGTCTCTAGTAATGCCTGAAATAAATAAGAAATTAACATGATTTTAGAAAAATAAATATGAAGCTTTGGGATGCCTCTTTTTCAAATGTGTATGCATGAGTGAAACAAAATAATATCTTTAGTTGCTTTTGGGTTTTTGATGAATACTGTTATGTGCTACCCATATTTCAGGTATTGTAATTGCAATTGTTATTATTTTTATTGACGATTACCAAATCATGAAGCAGTTAAGTCGTAAGCACATTATAAATTGCTGAGAGACAATTCTCTAACCACACAGCACTGAAATCATTTTTCATTTCTGTGTGAGACATTTCTTGAATTTCAGATTATTATACTTCTTTTCCTTGGGGAAAATTTTTCAGAATCATTGGATGTAGACAAGTCCTGGATTTGTTGGTAAGGAATGGGAAGATAACTTTTGTTTGAGTTGCAATTTAGTATTTTATTTAACTGTGCTATCTCTCGTATCATTTTTTAAGCTTTACTTATTGAGTTTAAAGCTTAGGTTTTTATTTTACAAATTAAAGAGCAATGTATATTTTGCAGGGTGTTAATTGCAAATCTTGAGATATGAACGAGATACGGGTAAGTGGGAAAAAGCTAATTCCATAAAGAAATAGTCTCTAAATGTGGCAAAAATTTTCCTAATTTCTCAATTTGGAACTATTCTATGTTAATTTCTTCTTTGTAGACAGGATAAGAACACACTTATAATAATCTTGGAGTCAGACTTAGTCTTGTAAATTTTTCGCCAGTTCTTCCTCTGTTCTTATTACTATGTCAACATATGTAGCATAATTCAGAACTCTCATATCTTTGGTCCTTTTTAGTTTGTTTATTGATTCAGAATGCTTTTTTTATGTTTTAATGAATTTTTAAAGAGGACTTATTTTGTTTTGATGGAAATGAGAAACTCATTTCAAATTAGAGATATTAATTAAGACTGATTTTTGGTTACTGCCACTCTGTCAAGGTGAATAAAGAGTCAGAGTTTTAGACAACATCTTTTGAGCATTACTCATGGTGGCTAAGCATTTTCAGAAATTTTGTGAACCTGACTATTCATTCTCCCAGAATTAAGAGGGCTCTCCTGAAAATTAGTTTAATTAAAGAAAAAAAGAGAAAAAATTTACCAAAGAACTAAAAGGTTTATGAGCTACATAGCTAGTGATTATCTAAGGTCACAGTTAAATAGGGTGTAATCCTGGCCAATTTTGTTTAAATAATATCAATAAAATAGAAAAAGGGAAAAAATAGATTTATTAGTTTGACTCAGTTATATAAAATATATTTTTAAAAAGTTCTCAAAAAGAGCAAACTAAATATTAAAAAGAGGGTGGAATTAAAAATAAAGTCTATTGAACTGGTTGAGCTTATTGGTAAATACTGCGAAATGTAGCCTTAAAATGAAAACATCATGCACCATTTTCTCTTCGTGAGTTCCTTTTTCTTGTTTCCTCGTTCTATGCAATGCACAATCCCTGAGCCTCCGTATCTTGAAAGAGTGTTTTAAAAAATTTCTCCCTTCCCTTGTTCTCCTCAACACTCCAACCCCATGCACTCAATTTTCTACCTCAGTTCTTGAAGTCATTATTCTGCATTTATTTATCCACCATCCATTCTTAAATTCAGTAAATATTTATTGTAGACGGATAGAGTGTTGGGTTTAACATGCGTAGCCCCTGTAACTTTGGACCTTATTGCCTAGAGAGGGAGAGAGATGTTAAATAGACAGCCACACAAATGTATAATTACAACTTGTGATAACTGCTACAAAAGAAATCCAGAGCATGTTGTGATAGATGTAATAAGAGACTTTAATTTAGACACACATTTGATGTTATCTTAGGGCCAATCTACTAAAGATCAGACAATCTACTTTTCCCCCAATCAACTTGCCACCACTATAGGCAGGCCCTCGTTGTACTTTACTTGGGCTTTTAAAGCACCGTAGTCAGCTGCTGATGGTGTTCCCACCTTACGTTTCCAGCTTCCTCTACTCTACCTTCCACTCTGCAGTGGGGCTAACATCCCTAAGGCCGTAAACGCACTTCACCCTTGGGGTCAGTGAGGCCATTCACTTCATGACTCAGCTTTCCTGCTCATTTCACTTCTCTAATCCTTTTCCTTATCTGTGAAATGGGATAATACTTGACACACGTTTCACACTATTATTGTGAGGATTACATTGCACAAGGCGTACGAAGTGCCTAGCTAAGTGCCTGGTACATAGTAAGAGCTCAATAAATGCTATTAACAAGCACTCTGTATGGCATTCTCTCCCCTTCAATTAGGTATCATTGGTGCCTCCACATTTCTGATTAAGTTACGTCCACTGCAATTTCCCCCACATCACCCAGTCCTCTGAACTATGCCCCAGCTGCTACAATTCTCTCCATCTTTTCTCACTCCGTTCTCTTTGCCTGGAAAGCCTCCAGCTGCTTTGATTCCCAGTCCCCAATGACACCCATTCTTTAAAGCTCTGCCCAAATGCTGCTTTTACATATGAAGCCTGCCCTGATGCCTCAAAGCTTTTCCTTTTCTCATCTCCCAAAGTAAGTTCCTAAATTATTTTTCTTAAGACTTGCATCATTTTCCACTTTGCTACATCACTGTGTATCTTATTTCTCCTTCTAGGTTATAAACCTCTGCAGGTTGATCAAACCTTACTCACTTTTACATATCCCATATTGCAAAATATGTTTTCGGAAATGTGGAAGGCATTCAAAATATGATAAAAAAATATATGAAGGCACAGCAACATATTGAATTAGTTTCATTTATTTTTATTAGTAACAGTTTTCTAAGGGTAAAATGATAAACATTTTCATGGATCATACCGTTAAAAGATATCAGAATGATATAGATATGATCCTACACTGTATCAGGACATTTATACCATGGCGATCTTATAATCTTATAATATTATAATAGATCTCCTAGTAAGGCAAACTCACAGAGGCGAGGGCAGGTGGATTTTCTTCCACTCGTGCTAATTAGCTATATAAAGAATTTGACAAAACTTTCCATGTTGAAAGAAGCAGAATTGTACAGTCATAGCCTCCCAACGTGTAATCTTGATTAATGTGGGAGTAAGAATGACAATTTCTAGAAGTAAAAGCAAAACAAATGGATAAAAAAAGCAAATTCTAAAAGGTTCCAAGCCTTCCTGCTTCACTGTAAGAAAATGTTCTTTGGTTTCAAAATTCAAGGAAAGGAAGTTTCCATGTCTTTCAATGATAAAGGAAGAGAGCCACTAATAATAATGAATATACACAAAATAGATCTAATTTTTAAAAATAAAAACCAGAAATAAGTTTAAAGGAGAAAAATGTTAACCCATAAAATTTAAAGAAAAAATGTAGAAAAAATTAGAGAGTTGACATACAGGAAAAATGTAAAATGTCAGAAGAAGTATGAGACAAGAAAATATAAATTTATGAATAAATGAAATATAATGAAACAAAAAGACCCTTATTTTGGAAAAATGTATTAATGGACTAGAAATAATATGTCTCAATTTGAGATAAAAATCAAATAGTCATGCAGCTGTATATGTACTATTTTTATCTGAATATTTTGAAGGGAAATTTGACTAACTTTGGAAAATATATAAAATACAATGAATTTAGTGTTTGGATAATAAAACAGTTATTTTCATTAGCAGTATATAAGTCATAAAAATATATAAATGGCTTTGAACTTTTCTCTTGCATTGTTTATGAAAAGCTTACTAAGTAATATGACTGAATATTAAAAAGAATAAATATAACTTATTTAAGAAAAAGCAATAATTTGTTATTTTAATAAACATTACTTGCCTTCACGTAATGTTCTCAAAATGAATTCTTTAGTATTTAATAAAGCAAGTCCAACTTTGCCCTACTGCAAAATGTTAAAGAGAGCAATGGTTTTCAAACTTTCCTGGACATAAAGTTTTCTAGAGGAGACTGCAAAAATCATCAGTTCTGGGGGCCCACTTGAAGAGTTATTGATTTAGTGTGTCTGTGATGAGGCCCCGGCATGTGTATATCATCACAGGCCCCAGGTGGTTCTAAAAAAAGGTCAAGCAATTGTTTCCAAGTTTCATAAGAAATGAATCACCAGAATACTTTCCCAGGCTCCTTCTCTGGGGATTCTGAAATGGAGTACAGGATGGAGCCTAGGAATCTGTGTTTCAACAGTGATTCTTATAGCTTCAAGCTGCAGATTATAACCATCAAAGAACTTTGATAAATGTTGAGTTAGTGTATTATTTATATTAATTTCAAGGTATGTTGCATATATCTTAAACCATTCTGATATTCAGATTGCTTACTTTCGGGCTAATCCTTTCCCTCATAATAAGGCATGCCATATACCTACTTTGGTATAGGCTTATAAAAATTTCAAATCAAGTATCTATGGGCGATAGGTTTTGTTTGTTTGTTTTGTACAGTCTTTCCTTATATTCAAGAACTCAATAAAAATAGTACCTTGTTTATCCTTACAAGATCTTGGTGTGGGAATCAGAAGAGGTTACTTCTATAATTATTTTCCAGGTGGAAAAATTTGTTTCATGGAAAGTGTAAATGGCCCACCCAGATAAAATAAAGAGAGGGAAAAATTGAGCATGTTTGCCTTAACACTTGGTCCAACCTTAATAACCTCAGGTCCTGCTACAGTCAGTCTGTGTGGCCACCCAGGATGAAAAGGAATCAGGATTCTGTGAACTTTTGTTACAAGACTATTTGTCAATGTACAAATGAAGATGAATAGGGCTGACCCTGGGTGAAATGATGAAGCTTTTGAAGTCTGCCTTTGATAATTTCTGTCTCCCTTGTTGCTCATCCCTTTCCCCTTAGAAGTAATCCCCATTCCTTCAGAAACTTACTCTTTTCTTCTTTTTTAAAAATAAACTCTCACTGCTACTTAATGAGGAAATTGTCTGATGTTATTTATAAATTGACAAAAATGTTATACCAACAAGCTAAGTCTTCTAAGAAATTTCACATTGAACAGTTTAGCTATGATTGAGGAATGGATGAGTTAATTAAGGAAGAATGAATGAATGCTTCTGATAATGGTATTGAAAAGATGTGGGGGTCTTTTGTGGGGAGAAAGATTTGGGGATCCTTCTGCTGAAATCAATTTGAAGAACAACTTGCTGAGTAGAAAAACATGGTGGTGTCTCGGAGCAATTATCCTCTGCTCTGTCTGCCCATCACTTAAGTGTTCCACTCCCATTTCTCATCGCTCCCCTAAGTCTCTAGGAAACTAGGAATCTGGAACTCATTCTCTGGGCTTCCTTCCTCCTTATGCCATTATTCACTCATTAACCCATTCAATCAACATCGATTGAACGCCACTGTTTTAGTCATTTTTCTAGACACTAAGAACACAGAGGAGAATGGTAATAATAATACCTAATATAACTGAGCCTTTACCCTGTGTTAGGTATTCTGAGAAGCACTTTACTTGAATTATCTCTTTAAGTCTCCCCATGATCCCTTTATTCACCTTATTTTGCAAATGGAGAGAATAAGGCACAGGGAAGGTAAGTAAGCTATACAAGGTTAGGGAATGAGAAAGTATCTGACAGACAAAACTGATAAGTTTGTTGTTCTTAGGGAGCTTACATTCTCTTTAGGCACACGGATGATGCACAGGGCAAATCAGTAAAACAATTACTTATTTGCAAATTGTTAGTGGTGCAAAAATAATTGTAGTATATGCTGTTGTTGAAACTGACACAGCGTACCTATAGTTCAACAGGATAGGCAATGAGGTCTATGAAGATCTCTCTGAGAAAGTGGCAATTTAGTTAAGGCATAAAAAATGAGAGGCCAGCCATGCCCAAAACGGGGCACCGGGGTAGTGAGCTCCAGGCAAAGGGGCCAGTGAGAACAAGGCTCAGTGTCAGCAAGATCCTGGGCATCTTAATACACCACACTCCATTTCATCTCACATACGATATGATTTACATTTTATATTGATTTCTCTGGCTACTTGCTGAGAAGAAACTGTAGGAAAATTAGACTGAAAACACAGATATCATTTAGGAGGTGTTTGCAGTGGTTCCAGTGGGAGTAAATAAAGGCCTGGCTTCTATTGGTGGTACTGGGAATGGAAAAAGTAAATAGTTTAATTGTTGATGGACTGATGTGGGAAGAGAAGTAGAGTGTGATTTCATTAATGATTCAGATTTCTGACATTCAAGGAAGTGAGGGAAGAGTTAGGAAAAGTTTTGAGGAAAAAAATCAATACTTCCACTGCTATGCTAAACATTTCTTCTCCACAACAGGATGACTGTGCTGTTGAAACCTCTGCATCACCCGTAACAGAAAAGACAGAGCGTAAAGTTCTACGGCATCAGTGCTTTCAAACCTTTGTTACCCACGATTGGAGGGTAAACTTCAGGAACCAAGTGCAAAAGGCGTGTACATATGAGTAAAAGAGTGGTCTTATAGGGCAAGGAGTGCTTTTTGAATACTGGGGGGTTACGCATTGATACTTATTAAAGATGCTGGCAAAGAGAAGAGGAAAATGGAGCATTGGTTTGGTCTTGTAAAATAATATTAACTTGTGTCACATATGTGAAGAGTGCATTTTCTGCTTGATTATCAAAGAACACAATGAAGGTTATATAAATCATTAAATTTTAAGTGCATTTACAGAGCTGTAAATCTTATTTGAGTGTAGCAGCAAAACATTCCATGTGTCTTTGATTCCCTTCCCAGTGGGTGTGGGTGAATTTGTCGTGCCCTAAACTTTGTTACTGGAGAGTGTCCCAGACATCTCTCTGTCCACAGAATTCTAAGCCACTGACTTCAGTCCATTCTGACAGTATGTGAGATGGGCTACTGCTCCCGCTTTTTGATTAGCACTCTGGTTCTCTCCCTGGGATCAGAAATTTTCCTTAAGCAGGGCGGAATACCACGCAGTTCCTATTAGCCCCAATTTCTCTTCAACTGTATTCTCCGTTTCAGTCCATGTGAGTCATCTCAAACTTTGAGTGTGTCCTATTCTCTGTACCTCTGTTTCCATGTGCTACCTAATTGACTGGAATTTTGAATGAAATAAATAAATTTGAATCAAATATGACCTCAAATGAGCCTTCAGATAGTACTACTTGAACCACTGGCAATTCCTTTACAAGTTATTTCTTCTAAGCCTGGTCTTCAAATATCACTTAATTTACTCTTCCTGTAAGCTTTGCTTCCAAGTCTCCATCATTGCCTACAAGATTTTTTGACTTGTAAAAAGATACACCTATACTGTACCCTCAGAGTGTTGGTTTGTATAGCCTGATTATTTCCTTAAAATCATTTTATCAAGGAATGACAAAAGTGAATGTGTTATTTTCTCTAGGCCAAAGTGTTTAAGTGAGTGACAAAGTAATAGTCACATAGAACTGCCTTCCATTAGGACTCCTTTGTGGATGTGGAATGAAGCTAGTCATTCTAAGCCCAGTGACTAAAGAGGCATCAGAAATAATCCCTTACTGGGCTAGGATGAGAGAAAAGTAGTTTATAACTCAAAATATTTCCAGAGATTCTCAGTAAGGATCTGCACTGAATTGGGCCCGAATTCTCTTTGCATTAGGTTGGAACTTTAAAATGTAACCTGAATCATCCAACATAGTGTTGACGCCGGTGTTGCAGAGCTGATTCGATAGAAATGCTTTGTGCTGTGTGGAAGCTCTAAAGCAGACACAGAATCATGACTGTCAGGGCTGGCTCGGGGTCCGTGGACTGTGGGAGCCTGGCTTGCCTTCAATACTGAGTCATCATGGACGATTTTTACCGTAGAAGAAGAGATAACCAGCGAAACAGAGTTCCTGATCACACAAGAGTGTTTTCCAAACTGTGATCCATGTGAAATTTAATAATTCTGTGAAAAAATCATTCCACGTAGAAAATGTATGTGAGACATTCTATATTATACCCCTCTTGGGAGGTTCTTAATTCACATTAACATGCTGAAGTCTGTAGTAGGAAAAATTGGGGGTCTCATTTACCTTAGCTTTTTTCTCAAACTATTAGGTAACAACACACACTCCTACTTGCCCAAGTTTGAGATGCAGTTTTAGGAGAAAACATTAAGTGGGTAGCTAATCCCTGGGAGGTTGAGCTGTTTCCTGGAGTCATGCTATCCTTGATTAAATATAGTTTCCTATTTAGATGGTAAGTATTTAGGATTTTAATTTCAATTTTTATCTCTATAGTCATTTCATCCAAGATTAAAAAGAAAAAATACTTCACTTTCTTGTCAATTCCCATCATTCCTGTCCCACAAGGGATACGTGAGTGAGAGTATTTGGGGGTGTCTGCAGGTCTTTATCCACTTTCCTTAGGTAAGATAAGTCTCTTCCCCTCTTCTGTGTGATTTCAGTTACAATCTCTCTTTATCCCAAATACAAATGAATTTCAGGTTAAAGGCCATATGACCTTTCCAGTGCTCAAACTTTCCCTTTTATTAGACATTTCATTTAGACGATACTTGAAAATTACCATCCATACATTTTAACTTTACTACTATCTTTCTGTTAATAATTTAAAAGAAATCAAAGCTTTGCTTTACTTTTATTTGCTACATTAATAGAGTGCATCCTGTCAAACTGCAGTTTCCATCAGGGCAGAGTAAGCAATAGTAATTAGGAAAAGCAGATAACAGTGGAAATAGTTGTGTGCAGTAATGACTCGCTTGACTGACGTGCCACAAGTGACTTGAATGAAGATAAGTTATTGCCTTGGTTGCTTTTGCTATATTGCATAACGCATGTAGCATGGGGGCATGTTGATAAACGTATATTTCAGGTCCCACAAGGGATCTGTCTGTTTTCTGAACAAGAATGGTATCTATTTTAAAATACATATTTGGGCTAATAGAGGAGTTAACTAGCTACGTCTATTAGCAAATTCACTATTTATTATGAGGATCTGCTCTATCAATGTGGTACATGATAGCTTAATTGTTTAAGATTTTTTAAAAGTAGAACATGTTTTAAAATTAGAACAATGACGTATTTGGGTAAAAGGATAGGAGTGTCAAATTAAAAAATTCAAGAACATCCCCTTGATGACAGAAAACAAACAAAAAAAGGGTTATTTACTGATAATAGAACTGAAAATATAATAGTTATTAGAGAGTTTTACATTTACTCATTATAATAGCATAAATTCAGTATTTAACACATATGAGTTTATTTAACAAGTGAAGTGATAAAAATTGCTTAGCAAATAAACACATCAACCTGTCATGACCAAATAGACTTTAAGTGAATACCAAAGCTTTAGCTCCATATGCCCCTTTAAAAGTTACATATATAAACATTATATATATTATATACTTATATATGCCCTATGTGAAACATTTCTGTGTTTCATTTTCATGTTATTTTGTCATGTCTGAATAAATCTGGATTAGTTAAAAATTTCATGATCAACTTAAACTTTGGAAATTTTTTCGTATGAGACATAGTTGAGCATTTTGCAGACATACATTCAGATACATATATCTTTAAATGTATATCACAAAAATATTTCCAAAGGCTAAATATCAAATCATGAGTCAACTTACATACATGTAAGTCATGAAGGCTTACTTATCATTTAAGCTCAAATGTAATAGACTCTTCTCATTACACTGCCAGCAGGGTAAAGATACATCTATTTTTAGGTTTTGTTATAAATATGAAATACGTCGTTATCTGTATAGAACAATGATTTGGTTATAGAAAATCATAATCAAAATATATTACAATTAATGGTATAGATGTTTTAAGGTGTTTTGTTTTGTTTTTTTTTTTTGTACTGGGTAGACAAACCATCTTCCAGGAAGTCTCTCCCTCTGACAAAAACTTGAGTTTCAAAACTAAAAATCTCCTGTGAGATCTTGTTGTCACCTCCACAAGCTCGATCCTATTTAAAGCCTAATTACAATTCACATTCATAACAAAACAGGCTTGACATCATCTGATAAACACCTACTAGTCTACCAACTCTGCTTTCCTGTGGCAGGGAAACTAGTGAGACAGCCATGAAGGAGAATGACAAAACAAAAATGTATTAACGTAACATTTTCCAGTACAGTCCTCATTTCCCAACAAAAGAGGCAGCATTCAAAATATTTTCTATGTAAATTGTAACCTTTAGGGTTCTGTGACTGACATCTACCACTCACCTTATACTTTTTATAAAGGAAATTTTGCTTTAGTTTTAAGAAAGATTCTCAAATAAGTAAAATATGTTACTGTACTTACTATTCAAGAAATATTTGAATAGCTAATATATTCCAGCTGTTCTATGTACTGGAGATTCAGCTTTGAACAAAACAAAGTGCCTTCTTTAAGAGCTTATATTCCAGAAAGTGAGACAGACAATAAACAAATAACTTAATATTATGTTGCAAAAAAATGAGTGTACTGGGAATTCCTTGGAGAGTTTTGAGCAGAAGTAGCATGTTCATCACATGTTAAATCTTTGGTCAATGTATGAAGAATTGAGCAGGTGGGGGGAGGACACATATGGAAGAGGGAAACATTTAGAAAAGAGAAACAAGTAGCCTAATTGAGAAACGAGTGTCTTGGAGTTGGTGGTAATGTAGCAGGAAATTGGTCCGATTTGGGATACAGTGTGAAGCTATTAAGGACTTTAGATATCAAATGATGAATTGAATGCAGATTGTGAGAGACTAGATGTGGTGTGTGATGACTCTTGGAGTTGTTCACAGATTTTGTGTATCAGATGAATGTTGTTTGGAAGTAGTTCTTCAAAATCCCCGGAGTATCATTTAGTGAGTTGGCGTCATCTATATAAAGCAGGTGTTCCTAATCTATTACATTTTTTGGCCCAAACAATATATTTTTCTTTCTGTGTTTTCATGAGAGCTCAAGAAGCATGGAATGAAAGCAAGCTTTTTCAAACATTTTGGAGAAAAACATTACAGAATGAGTTATCAAGTAAAAATACCGCTCTAAAGATTTTTTGTTTAAGTATATTACATACAAGCTAAATGCAGAGGAAATATATTGAAACAATTGTCTAACCTTATTTAAAGAATCTGAAACAATGGAGAATGAAAAGCATATCATTACCAATCTTTTAATGTAAATATTGTGGTAAAGATATCAAGAATTTATAGTTTCATTCCATTCACTGAACAATTGAAATAAAACTCCTAATTATTATTTTACTATGGCTCATTTAGCACTATAAAAAATACTCACAAGTATTAGAATTTGTTGAAACCAAAGTCTTTGTACTTTTGTGAATGAAGTATAGTAGCTCTTTTAAATAAGTTCTTAAGAAATCTCTTTCCCAGAAGATATTTAATCAACTATACAGACATTTCATTTTATTATCCTGACTCTTCAGTTTGACATTGCAAATATCTCTCACCTTGGGCCATGAATGAGATAAAGTCTCTTTAAAAATCTTACTCTCTCATTCCACTTGAATCTCCAGAATTACCTTTAGAGATTTTGAGTCGTCTTTATTCTTCCTAATTGCTGCATCTATTAAGCAGATATTTTTCTACAATATCCTTGTTAATTACTAACATATTCCACATTTACATAATACACTTTTTGGGGCAATTTCTGTGGTAACATTCCATGGCTAATAGGAAGCAATTTGCTTTCCTTTAGTAAGCACATTAAAACTTCATGCCCTAGACATCGTTGACGGTAAACATTTGATTCTGCTCAAATTTAATGCACCAAGGCATTTGGCTGTGCCATATTAGGTTTATTTATGTGCTGTGTTCTGCATTGTTAGCTGCTAATGAGACTTCAACTCTTATTGCTCTAAGGCCTGAACACTAACCTCATTTTAATGAGTTCATTATTTGCTGTCTTCTGAAAGGAAGACAACAAATTTTCCTTTTAATTAAAGGTCAAAACACCTCTGGTGAAGGAAAGGGAAGGGGTTATCAAACCCAGGAGCAGCTGAGAGATAGCTCTTTCAGATTTCTAAACTAAGAAGAGTTAGTGTAGACTGGGGTAGGCGGTGGTTCTCGAGAATACAGACAGTCAATCAATCTCAGGAGACCAAGGTGCATCTAAATTGAAGACAAATGAGAACAGTGCAGCATGATAGCTAATGTGCCTAAGACTTGGGGAAAAATGAAAGTCAGCCAAAGTAATTAAAGAGGCTTTACTCCTAACCAAAAGGGCCACGTGGATCAATACGGCTGCAGGAGCAAGATTCTTCTTTTGCATGACGAATGAGTTACAGGGTTGAGAGAACACATGCCATATTAATTGAGCCAAGAAAAATTAATCTAAAATACTTTATCATAGAATGTGAAGCAAAGGCAAATCAATATTTTGTGGGGACTATTTTTAATAATGTAAAGGATGTGCGGACCTATCACGAGGTATAAGAATATTTCTATTCAGATGAAACTAGCTGCTAAACTGTGAAATCCCTGGCAATGTCAGCAATTATCTGCATTTGCAGGCAATGTATATCTCTAACCACAGGGGAAAGGTGAATTAAATAATACAGAGTCCTGTCGTAGACAGTATCAACAACTTGCTACTTACGTAAATTTTAATACAAATGAAACCAAGACATTTAAGCATAACAATTAAATGGAGCATTTGCACTTAACAAATAGCGTGGTTACATTAAAACCCAAAACATTTTCATTTTGCTCTGACGACATGCACATTCCAGACATGAGTTATTTTAATCTAGTACATTGTTTTCTAACTAAGATATAAATTTTTAATAATATATTAATATATTTTATTTAAGCATATGTCTTCCATAACTTTATATTTATGTATGAAATCTACTACGTATTCTTTTATGTTTCTAAGCATTGTTCCTGGCTTAAAGCATATGATCAATAAATATTTTTTTAATAAGCTTTCTATTTTAGAATATTTTTAGATTTACAGGAAAATAGCAAAGATAGCGCAGAGAGTTTCCATAGACCAACACCCAATGCATCTTCTATTAAGTGGTACATTTGTCACAATTAATGAACCAATATTGGGACATTATTTTTAACTAAAGTCCATACTTTATTCATATTTTTCTCAGTTTTCCCCTAATGTCATTTTATGTTCCAGGATCGCATCAGGATACCACATTACATTTAATTGTATGTTTCCTTAGGCTGCTCTTAGCTGTGAGATTCACACTTTTTGTTTTTTAAGAGTAGTTTTAGGTTTACAGAAAACGTAAGCAGAAAGTAGAGAGTTCCAATATATTCCCTCTTCCCCATATCCCCACACACATTCCCCATTTGTCACAAATGATGGATAAATATTGATACATTGTTATTAACTAAAGTCCACAGCTTACATTAGAGTTCCCTCCTTGTGTTGTAAATTCTCCGGGTTTTGACAAATGTCCAATATCATGTATCCACCATTACAGTTCCATGTAGAGAAGTTTCATTGTCTTAAAAATTTCCTGTACTTCCCTCCCCCTCCTCCTGGCAACCACTGATCTTACTGTCTCCATAGTTTTGCCCTTTCTAAGATGTCGTTTAGTTGGACTTATACAGTAGGTAGCCTTCTGGATTGGCTTCTCTCACTTAGTGATATGCATTTAAGATTCCTCCACATCTTTTTGTGGCTTGATAGCTTATTTGTTTTTATTGCTGAGTAATATTCCATTGTCAGGATGTACCATAGCTTGTTTATCTACTGATCTATTGAAGGAAATGTTGGCTACTTACAAGTTTTGACAATTATGAATTGTAGGTTTTTGGGCTGCCATAAGTTTTCAACTCATTTGAGTAAATACCAAGGAGTGCGATTGCTGGATGGTATGGAAGAGTATGTTTAGTTTTGCAAGAAACTGCCAAACTGTCTTTAAAGTGAATGTACTATTTTGCATTCCCATGAGCAATGAATGAGAGTTCCTCTTGCTTCACATCCTCCCCAGCATTTTGTGTTGTCGGTGTTTCTGCTTTGGCCATTCTAGTAGGTGTAGAGCAGATCTCATTGCTTTAATTTGCGATTCCCTAATGACATACAATGTTGAGCATCTTTTCATACACTCTTTGCCCTCTGTTTACTTCTTTGGTGAGATATCTGCCCAGATCTTTTGCCTACTTTTCAGTTGGGTTGCCTGTTTTCTTATTGTTGAGTTTTTGGAGTTCTCTACATATTTAGATGCAAGTCCTTTATCAGATATGTGCTTTCCAAATATTTTCTCTCAATCTGGCTTGTTTTTCATTCTCTTAACAGTGTCTTTTGCAGAGCAGAAGTTTTGAATTTCTATGAAATCTCACTTACCAATTTTTTCTTTCACGGATCAAGCTTGGAATAAAATTTATTTGGTGAATAGATTCAATACAAAAAGCCAGATCAGTTTTTATCAAGCATCTTTTATGAATAAACCACTGTGGTATGTGCCAGAGTAAAATGAGGTGGGAATGAGACAATATAGGAAACATTCTTTGTCTTTAAGGAGCTTAAAAAAAACTGTATTGTTGGGGCTGGCCTGGTGGCATAGTGGTTAAGTTCACATACTCCACTTCGGCAGCCCGGGGTTCACAGGTTTGGATCCCGGGTGTGGACAAACACACCACTCACCAAGCCATGCTGGGTGGCGTCCCACATGCAAAATAGAGGAAGACTGGCACAGATGTTAGCTCAGGGCCACTCTTCCTCAAGTTAAAAGAGGAAGATTGGTAACAGATGTTAGCTCAGGGTGAATCTTCCTCGCCAAAACACAAAATAAAATAAAGTCTTTGAAAAAAAAGCTGTATTGTTATTGATCATGAAGAAGTTACTTTATATATTTCTTTAAACATCATTTTATGTTTTGTCTAAATGTGTCTAAATGAAATCAAAGGTGGTCAATTGTGTGCACTTGGAAGTTATTCAGTAGATCTTAATGTAGATTAGCTTGAAAGCCAAAAATATCCGGGTAAGAGAGACAATAAAGGGGTTGGCCCTGTGGCCGAGTGGTTAAGTTCGCACGCCCTGCTGCAGGTGGCCCGGTCTTTCATCAGTTCGAATCCTGGGCACGGACATGGCACTGCTCATGGAACCACGATGAGGCAGCATCCCACATGCCACAACTAGAAGGACCCACAACTAAGAATATACAACTATGTACCGGGGCACTTTGGGGAGAAAAAGGAAAAAAAAATCTTTAAAAAAAAAAAGAGACAATAAAATTGGTTTTAATTTCCCTTTAACAATCTCCTTGCTTGGCTTTTGCCAAATATGCAGAGAGGAAAATTAAGATTTGGAAAATAAGATAAAAAAATGAGGACTTATTATATCAAAAGACTTTTTAAAAAGTTGAGAAAATAGATTAGACTATACCATGACAATGTCGGTTAACCATTTTATAATTTTCAAAAGGCTGTCATATATTATTTCACTTTATCTTCAGAATAATTCTAGGTATTGTTATCTCTATTTCACAGATGAGGTTAACAATTCATCTAGAAAGTAGTATGGCTCTACCAGTCTCTAAAATCTAAATCTTATGATTCCCAATCTATTATTCCTCAAAGCTCCTATGGGATCTTAGCTACTGTGCTATGGGTGGCATCATCTACTTGCTGACGGTCAGCTGAACTGTGGTTGTTTTAGATGAGCTGTGTATATTTTACTGAAAGAAAATAGCCACTTCAGGTCCAGAATTTAATCTTCCGAAGGAAATAGTTAAAACTCACATAAATGAAATAGTATTCAAATAACGTTATATTTTATAATTCATTTTCATACTGAACTATACATAGTAAGTGCTTGAGATTTCAAATACAGTGATGAGATGAAGACTGAAAAATCCACACTTTTTGTGATTTTAGCTGAGGCTCTTTTGAACAGTCTTTCTTTTATTCTTGTGTGGATGCTAGGATGCAGAGGTGTTTTGAACACAGGCGTTTCATCTGGGTGTGTACCACTAACTGAACTGGACCCAGTTTGAAAAGTTTAGGACTCTTTTGACAATAGCCTGAATTAGTAATGCATTTCTTCATGATTTTTTCTTATTTGATAGAAATAGGATAGGCAACAACTTACTCAGGTGTTTGCCCTCCAACCTTAAAATGATTGTTTCTGCTTCTAAAAAGACTACTTTTGTATGTGGGGGTGAGTACGTGGAGGAAGGAGACGTAGAAAGTAGCTGTCTCCGCAGGATTTCAGGTTGGCAGATGCCTTCCAGGGGGCACACATTCTGCTGCCTTTCCCATTCGTTTTTGTTGCAGAATTTGTGTGTTCTTTACATCCCTTTTTGACAGAAAAAAAAATTTAAAAGAATTTATAAAATTACATTTGAGCTTCTGTTTTCAAAACCAAGTGACGAAGGCAATTGTCTATACAGATGTTGTATGAATCCTGGAAACCTGTGCATTCATAAAGTGTTTTCTGCTAAGCAGCTCTCTAGTTATTAAAGTTACATCTTTGTCCTCAAAGTGAACCCCTTAAAGACACTGCTCCTCTAATTTTGGTTGCAGTACTTCAATTCAGGATGTAAAAGCAGATTAGCAATTCTGTTTTTATTTGTGATTCATTAAGGGGTCAACTACCTTCCATATCTTCTTTTCTAGGGGCACTTTACTGGCAAATCTTAAGGACATTGTTAAAAGTATAGTCCTGCATCTATTCCATTTTTGAAAGTCATATTTGACCCTGCTATTTGGTTCAGAGATTGATGCTAAATGGTTAGGATACATTTGTATAAGTCTCAAAAAGAATGTGCTGGCCTTCTTGATATAATGTTCTACTTGTTAAAAATAATATTCTTACTTCCATTCAATAAAACTTGTATTGATGGAGTACTCAGTATACAGTTGAAGCTGCTCCATGATGTTAGCAGGAACCAAAATAAATAAAAGTAATTGTCGCTACATCTAAAAGCAGTAATTTTCTGTTGAACAAACAAAACAAAATAAAGATGCATAAAAGGCTGCCTGAAAAGAAGGATATAATAGAAGCAACCAGATGCAAATGCTTAGTGAATCCAAATTAAGGCAAAGAGTAGTATGGTACAATGTTGATCAGAGGAGTTTTCATTAAGTAAATGAGTTTTAAACAGATCTTTGAGGAAACTGTAATATTTGGCCTAGTGCAAAAAAGGGAAAAAATTCTGGGAAAGGTGAGAGAGTATGCAAGGGTGAAGGGTGAGTTCTTCTTCTATTTTTTTTGGCTTGAGGAAGAGTGGCCCTGAGCTAACATCTCTGCCCATCTTCCTCTCCTTTAAATGTGGGATGCCGCCACAGCATGGCTTGATGAGCAGTGAGTAGATCCATGTCTAGGATCTTAACTCATGAACTCAAGGACACTGAAAAGGAGCATGCAGAATTAACCACTACAGCCC